>NC_080081.1:40654749-40954749 GCF_949987535.1 Balaenoptera acutorostrata
AAATAGTTATTGGAAAAACATGATTCATAGTTAATAGGGTGAAATAGAGATGTGATTTCATTCACTCATGATGGCTTAGATATAAAGATATCAAGTTTATTAATCATCAACTCTGCAGCTGGCAATGAACTAGGTGCTTTCCATACACTAGTTCATCTAATTCCCAGAACAACTTTCTGATGTATTATAATCCTGTTTTATAGAAGGGAAAATTGGGGTTCAAACAGGTTGCATAATGGAAGTAGAAGATTGATTTACATTGTGCATTTGTCTTTGACCTCAGTGCTTAACAGAGAGACTTGAACTTACTAATTAAATTTAATACATTATATAAGCAAACCCTAACAACTGATTTATGATAAGACAGAAAGGAATTTTATATATATACACACACACATATACATATATATGCATATATATATTGATATATATGAAGCAGGAGACTGAAGGAAGAGAGCAGAAGTGGTAAAACATTGCAAAAGGCTAAACTCCTAAAGGGTGTGATTGATGCTAAGTTGGGACTTGTGGAAAATTTCAAAGTAAAGCAAAAAGCACAAATAACAAACCTAGCAAACATCAGTTAAACTTGCACAGAAAATTTCAGAATTTCTCAATTTACGAAAGGAAGAGGACCAGTCATGACATTTTCCTGTGAATACAAAGACTTTCATAAGTTTGCAGTCTAAAACCTGACGTTATGTATATTGCATAATTAGATAACTTAGAACATATACGATGCACACCTGGAAATTCAAACAATAAACTAAAAACAAAGAGTAGTTTTCACCATTGTATTCCTGATTTCATTATTTGGTAAAGTTTCACAATTCTGCTATATTTTGATGTCATCATATTTCTTTGAAGAGCCCAGAAGATAAAATTATTTAAAAATTATTTTTATTTCCAAATGATATAATGACAAGTTACACTTGTCATTGGGTCTCTATTGTTTTTTTTTTTTCTGGTGCTATTAACAATTTAATTGTTCTTATTTAAATGTTTGCATTCAATGCAATATAGTTTTAAGGAAAAATTGTTCTAAATGAGTCTCTCTAGAGTTCACCTTCTCGAAACAATCTATTCTGAAGTCATGCGGCAACTTAGACAGCAACTTTCTGCCTTAAATATCGTCCGTGAGAGGAGAAAAAAAAAATGTCTTGAGCAAATGTCTCTCCTCAAATGGGAGAAAGTGACATTGCCGTGAATAGAGGTGCTGCTTCTTATCTGTGCTTAATAACCTCTCTCACTGGCACCCATTTAGCTGCCACGTAGCACAAAGACACTTCTGCATGTCATTTAACAGCACTGCATTAATACACCTAACCAATCAATGGGTTCTACCCATTCCACAAGGACACAAGTCTGTTACGATTACTAGACACTGTCAACAGAAAATGACACCAGAGCTGCAAAAGGCAAAATGTTGTCAGTTTAATCAGAGAGCAGACAAAAAGGCAAACAATGCTACCCAGGATATAAGTGTAACAAGGAGACTCAGAGGTTGGCATAAGCCACTCTTGGCAGGTCCCAGTGAAACCAGCTTGAAATTCAATGATATAAAATCCAATAGAATGACATAGACCATCAGGACTGCTTTTTTCCCCCATTCAATTAAAATTGGGGACTGCTGCTGGCAGAAGGAAGATCAGTAACAAAATATTGGAAGACGGTTCAACTTGAATAGACTTTATAGGAAATCAAACTATTTTTCCTTCTAAGAAAAGTACCAGCAACCTAAATTGTATTAAGATTTGTTTAATCAATTACTTAAGTTTCCTTTCCATGGAAAATTAAACAGATGTGTTTTAAAAGTCTTATTATATTAGGCCAGCAGTTTTGAATTGGTGTACGTGTACACTGACAAGATAGCTGTTCACATTAAGTAGTGATAATAATGATGGATTTGTACAATTATGCATGTGGAATAGGCCTCAGAGATGATCTGGCCCAACCTGCTCATTTTACAGATGAGAGAGCTGAATCTGAGACAGGATGAGTGAAGTGCCTGAGAGCACAAGGGCAGTGCCGGGCTCCTGGCTCTCAGTCCAGCTCTTCTTCCATAGCACTGTTTAAGGTTCATGTTTTACAATAATAATTCAATTTTTATCTAGAAAAAAAGGATTTCATTAATTTTTGATATACATGTAATGTGTGTTATTTGTGAAGCAGTGAAAGGGAATTATTTTAATTATGTCACTTCAAATAGAAGAGTCGTAAATAATGAAGTATGCTTCTACTGACCCTGTAAACCTTGTAAGATTCCTCTTCCACTCTCCTTTAAATACTTGGGGATGTGCAGTGTCTTTAAAATACACTAGAGACAAGGGCCACAACTAGGCCAATAAGAGCTGGCTGAGAGAAGAAAATACACTGGCAAAATGTCAGAGATGCCATATCCAATCCCTCACTGCATTAATCTGAGTTATTTGGCTGGCTCATGACCCAGTTTTCACAGGGTTCAGTATTTTGGACTCGTCTTTGACATTGTCTGCAGTGTCTCTTTTTGTAGAAGTCCAGTGTTGACTGTTCTGCCCACTCGAAATGCCTCTTTTGGCCAAGTCTGTCCCATACTTTCCTCCAACTCAATTTCCCCCAGTTCAGTTTCTGCTAAGTCCTTTAGCTCTGGGATGGGTTATACATATGGAGAGCCAGGTGGATAAGCCTTTTCCCCCGGAAACATTCCAGAGAGTTCCCTGCCTTGGGCAGACAGCTTTTCCGGGTAGCTAAAATTGAAATTTGGTTTCAAAGCTTACTCTTCATTTATTATCTAAAGACGTCTATCTCAGCCTTTCAAAATCCATGTACCTTTTGAATAAATAAGAAATATCTCAAGGATTCTCTGCCTCCAATACTGATATAAGCATTTAATGGTTATATGTGACAATAAGAGTTAGTGTTTGCACTACCTGTGAAGAATGTGTCAGGCATAGATATACGGAGTTGGAGTTCTGTTATAAAAAAAATATTTCTTTATATTTTTAAAATTTAAAATTATAAAATATTTAATATGTTTATTTGAGTTTCACATACCTTCCCATAAGCTTCTAATGTCCTTATTTCCTTTTCCCTGTACCTCAACATGGGCCTTTCTAGTTTAGAGTGTGAATGCACACACAGTACTATAATATCTTTCTCTTTCTCCTTGTCTCTCTGCCTTTCATCTCTCCCAACTCAGGTAATTTCACCATGAAACGATTGTTTTCTCACATCTTCTCATATTTTCTTCCTCTCAGCTTCCTCTGCCAACACCCATACTCTGCACCATTATCTCAGAAAAGTTTTCCTTTTGTTTATCCCCTTAATTTCATGATTAAACGTGCACACACACACACACACACACACACAGAGGGAGAGAGAAAGAGAGATAATTATAATTATCATGGTTAATTAGTGTAAGGATAGTCCCAGTTTAAAAAAAAGAAAGATAGTATCCTTTCCTGGATATTAGGAAGAATAATCACTAAGTGGTATCAACTTCTGGATTCCTTTAACATTTCTAGAAATTGTAGCAAAATGCCTCCCTATTTCTGCTTTGATTCTATAGTCAGTCAGATTTAAAGATATTATTTCCCATGTAAATTTTCATTCTGCTTTGTGTAATTATAATACTGAAATGTTGGTAATCTTTTTCGCTAAAGTTATGCAACTACACATTTTGGGTTAAACATAAACCTTGTATGTAAAGTAAATGCATCCAAAATCATCAACATATAATAGTTTCTGGAACCCACCATTTTGTAAACTGAGAATAGTCTGTATAGGGCAATTTTTTTTAAATTTCAAAAACAGTGTTAAAAAATGGCATTTCAAGATGTTGGCTATGGAAGCAACTCAAATGTCCAGTGACAGACAAATGGATAAAGAATATATATATATATATATATATATATATATATATATATATATATCTCACATATACTTAGTGTTAAAAAAGAAGGAAATTCTACTATTTACAAAAACATGGATGGATCTGGAAAAAATATGCTAAGTGAGATAAGCCAGTCACAGAAGGACAAATATCACATTATTCCACTTGTATGAGGTACTAAAAATAGTCAAACCTATAGAAGTAGAAATAGAATTGTGGCTGACAGAGTATGGGAGGAGGGAGAAATGGGAGTTGTTGTTCAATGGGTATAAAGTTAAAGTTATACAAGATGAATGAGTTCTAGACATCTGCCATAAAACATAGTGCCTACAGTTAATAATACGGTATTTTGCACTGAAAAATTTGCTGAGGGTAGATTTTATGTTGTGTTCCTATCACCAGAAAATAACTAAATAAATAAAAAAGCAAAGGGACATAGGAAACTCTTGGAGGTGATGAACATATTTATTACCTTGATTGTGGTGATGGTATCAGAGATGTATGTGTTTGTTCAAACTCATTGAATTGCATACATTAAATATATGAAGTTATTTGTTTATCAGTTATGCCTCAATGAAGCTGTAAAAAACAATGCACTTTGTTAAAGAGTGAGGCTATGGAGAGTAAGGATGAGTCAGATATTAATTAGTAGATAAATAAGATTTAAAATAGTGATTTTTCCCCTGTGCATCAGAATGGGGTAGAGGTTAAGAGGTTTTGTGGGGTCTAAAGTCAAGACTGACAAGTTCAAAACCTTGTTCCACTGTTAACTACAATGAACAAATTGCTCAATTTTCTCTTCCTTTCTTTCTTAATCTACAAAATAAAGATAATATTAATACCTCTTTCCTAGAGCTGTTAGAAAGGACAAATGAGAGAATACACATTAAGCATTTGGAGCCATGCCCGGCATTCACTAAGGGTTAGCAACTATGATTATAATAATAAATAGTGATACTCTCTAGCTCTGAAGGACTGTTCTGATTTCAGTGATGTCTCCCCTCTCCTGCACTCCTGCTGCTGTTCTACACAGGGAATGGAGGTAATCATTCAATTCCTGATACATGAACAGACATGTACTGGTTACCTGATTCCTTTACTGGCTTACTTTGCAACTCCTGCAAACAATTATGGTCTTTCATATCAGTTACTATTTTGAATTCAAAAGGATAAATACTTAACATAAAGTGTATTGTAAATTATTTCTATTAAGACCTCATTAATAATTTAAATCTTCCAGGCCTTAGTTTTGTCTGCTTATCTCTGGATCATTCTGTAATCTCAACTAATCCATCCATTATAGGTATATTATATTCATGTTTCAAAATCATGTAATTCCTAAGGGCCACAGGGTAATAGTAGTGTTCTTCTACAAATACAATAATATTTAATTTTATAAGTAAGCATATTGAATTTAGTTTACAGCAGTGCATTTCAAAATTTGATTTGCCTGTGAAAGATCTGGCTATCTTATTGATATCCAGTGTATATTGGGTGAGGTCCAAGAGTCTCCATTTCCAATAAGTTCCCAAAAGATGCTAATTTTGCAGGCCAATGTCAGCACACTTTGTTCCACACATGATTCATAGAAAATTATTATGATCTTTAATACTTAAATTAAAATAACAGATCTAATTTTAACTTTCAGGATTTAGATTTTGGGTTAGGGAGTCAATATAACAAATTCTAGTTTGCAATTATTTGATTCCATAGGAATTTGAGTTGATATTTTTTTTGTCCGCATGTATATTGAATTTTAAATAATTATATTTTCAGTATCATAATTCTAATACTTTGATTGAATTCATCAACATAGAGGATAGTTTCCAAAAGAGAATAAGAGAATTGATGTGGCAATAAAATCAAAACATGGATTTTAAACCAATGTTACCAAGTCTTGTCTTTCTGTGACAAGCTTTAAGATTTAAAGTACAGCAAAGTTTAAAAAATACCTTTGGTTCTTCTAGTAGTATACACTACAGTTCAGGAGCAGTCAAACTGATATTTCACTGCAAATCTTCTACTTTAAATAGCACTGGTATAAAGGCTGGGGGAAAAAAAACATGCAATATTAACACTATGACAAGAAGAGAAGAGTAGAGAGGGAAGAGAAATGTCAAATTGTGAAAATACATTCGAGTGGAAAAGAAGCATGTTCTTGGTGAGAGTACATCATGTTGGGCTTATATACTGCAATATAGATGAATAAGGTATGAGAAAGAAAGATCCTACTCATAATTAATTGAGCTTATGAAGTCCTGTTTTTTTTTTTCTGATTCAACACATTGATACATTTTTAAAATATAAAAGTTTTGAAAGAGAAAAAAGATACCCATAGCTATCATCATTCTTTCTATCTGTAATCCTAAGAAAGATAAAAGAGAAATAGAAATGCAAGTGAATTTTTATAAAATTCCATTAGATATGACAATAGGGGGATTAAATGATTACTGCTCTTCTTTTGATTTTTTCATTTTGAAATAATTTTAGATTTTCAGAGAATTGCAAGGATAATACAGATAGTTTTTACGCATCTACTCAGCTTCCCCTAAAGTTAACATTTTACCAAACCATGGTGCATTTATCAAAACTAAGAAATTAACATTGGTATAATACTGTGCACTACACCATTTAGTGTTCATCAGTTTTTACAATAATATCCTTTTTCTGTCCCAGAATCCAATCTAATTTACCTCATTGCATTTATTCATGTGTTTCCTTAAGTCTCCTCTAACCTGTGATAGTTTCTTAAGTCTTCCTCTGTTTGAATGTCATTGACAATTTTGAAAAGTACTGGAGAGTTATTTTATAGATTGGCCCTCAGTTTGGGTTTTCTCATTATTAGATTGCAGTTATGGGTTTTTTAAAAAGAATACCACAGAAGTGTAGTTACCTTCTCATTGTAACAGATCAGAGGGTACATGATATCAACATGACTTATTACTGTTGATGTTAAGTTTGATCATTTGGTTAAGATGGTTTCTGCATGATTTCTCCACTGTGAAGTAACTTTTTTTTCCATTTCCACATTATAGACATAAATGAGTCACTGAATCTAGTCCATCCTTAAAGAGGGGGAATCAATTAAGATCTATCTCCTACAGGAAGGAGTATTGTGATAAGTAAAGTAATATCTCCTCAGTATCCTTTTCCTAATCCCCAGAACCTGAGAATATGTTTTTCACTGGCTATCTTCAAGATTTTCTCTGTCTTTGTTTTCAACAGTTTGAAGATGATATACCTAGATATGCATTTTGTATTTATCCTTTTTGGTCTTATCTGAGCTTCTGAGATCTGTGGTTCAATGATATCACCAATTTTGGAAATTATCAACCATTATTTCTTCGTATAATTCTGTTTTGTTCTTTCTTTTTTCTTCTTCCAGAATTCCACTTATGTGTATTTTAGATCATTTGGATGTGTACCACAACTACAGTATCTCTGTTGTGTTTTCTTTCTTTTCCACTAGTTTTTCTCTTTGGTTTTCATCTGGGTGATACCTACTGAACTATCTTCATTTTCATGGATTCTTTCCTTGGTTGTGCTTGGTCTGCAGATGAATCCTTCAAAGGCATTCATTCGTTCTGTTACTATGTTTTTGATTTGTAGCATTTCCAATTAAACTTTTCTTATAGTTTCCATCTCTGCAGAAATTATCTACCCTATCTTGTATGTGTTCATGTTTTTCATTAAAACCTTTAAATATTAATTGTGCCTTTTTAACTTCCCTAACTGCAAGTTCCAGGATTTGTGTCCTATACGAATCTTGATCTGATGGTTGCTTTGTTTCTTCAAACTGTGTTTTTTCTTACCTTTTTGGACACACTGTAACTTTTTTTGGAAGTGTGATATGTTGTATAGGACTATAAATCCTGATGTATTTTATTTTTATGTCTGGAAATAAGTATGCTTTTCTTTCTGGTAGGCCTTTATTAGGAGGCAGGGGGCAGTGGTTGTGCTAATCTGACCAGGAGTTGGCCTGGGTTTGAAGTGTATTGTTGCTATGCTTAACCTCAGTGCACCAGAGGCTTTAAACTCTTCTAGTGATGCCTTTTGTTTACGGTATTGGCTTATTTGCTAGATGTTTTTTCTCTGTTTGTGCCCTACAAGGTTTTTAATCTTCCTTTACTCCTTAGAGAGATTACAGTACTGTAGCTTTTTAGCTTTGTGCTACTGTCATTATTACCTGACAGTTGTTAGTGTGCTGAAGGTGGGGTGGGGAATGCATTCTCTTGTATTGATTAAGCCTTAATATTAAGCAATTTATTGAGGCAATTAACCTTGATCTTCAACCTGAATGTCCAGGTGTAGCCTGCACAAGTGTTCTAGCTTCTCTTCCACCCTAGACCTGGACGCAGCATGAATTACTGCCACCCCAACACCCTCCCCCTCCGGTCCCCACATAAAGGTTTTTTTTTTTTTTTTTTTTTGGTTCATATTCCCTTCTTCAGCTGCTGTGAGTATCCACCAAGGCCTTCAGCTATATTTCCCTCCCTTTTACTGATTAAGGCTTTTGTTTCCTGAGTGATATGAGGGAGATAGGTCTGGGAAGGATTTCTCTCCCCTCTTCCAGCTACAGAAGGTTTCTACCACAGCCCTCAGGCTACAGATTTTGTTTTCCTTCTTAGGGTTTTTAAATTTTTTTCCTGGAGGGGAGATTGATCTAGGCAGGGCTTCTGCAGTGGCTGCTTTTCCCCTGCCCAGTCAGCACCATCAGGAAAGCTTTCTTAGAGTTCTCCTTGATTTTCTCACTGAGAAGCTGATGGAATTCCTGGGAGGGAGAGCTTGAAAGTGGATGGGAATCCTCGGTATGTCTGTGGCCCTTGGGTGCCTTACACTCTCATGAGAGCCCATACTTGGGGGCTTAGCAATTTATTACAAATTTCTCACTGAATCTTATTCCCAATTCTTTGATGATTTTCCAAAAATTATTATTTTTAAGTTTGTTCAGCATTATCACTTGTAAGGGTGGGAGTGACACTCTTTTCAATTCTTTATATTTCTGAACTAAAATTGGAAAAGGATTATCCAAAAGTCAAGCATAAGTCAGGAACAATCTTTTCTAAATTTCTTCAGCTCCTACTCCATTAGGGAGGAATCAATAGGGTGTTCATAAGTATTGTTTAAAAAATGTAAAAGAGATGCATTTGTCAAATGCATTTGGAAAAAAATAACTGCTTTAACCCCATTACACAACATTTCCTACTGTGACTTTCCCAAAGTCTTTGATATGTAAATATGTCTGGTCATTCAACAACAGAATGATGGTATGCTGGTTTTCAAACTTATTTCAATGAGAAATACATTTCTCCCCTCTGAAAATATCAGGGAAGCTATCTGTAGTCAGAATACACTTTGTAAAACCTGCTTATTTTAATTAAATGTATACAAAGTATACTTGCTTCTCATGTTTCCACATTGTGAAACTTCTTATCCACTCCTGCTGTGATGGATCTTCCTCCTCTGAATAGACACCTGACATTCCAGGTAGCCCAGAGAGACACGGGACACCTTTGAACAACACCTCTTTGGATTGGCTTAAGAGTTGGGGGCTTTCCTAGAAACCAGTGGTTAGACAACATAATCACTAATTACTCTGGATATACCTAAATTTGACTATGAAGAGAATGGTCAAGTTATTATATGTTATGCAAGAAAGGGGTAGAAAATATGGCATTGAAAATTGGAAGAGAGTAATTTTTTCTTCTCACATTAAGCTGTTTCATTGTCCCAGCCACAGCATCTGGGACTGTGCATAAAAAACTATGACTCCATTTTGAAAAAAACTCAATAATGTACATTTTTATGTTGACCATTTTCCTTAACATTTCTTAGCCACTTAGTTGCAGTGAATTCTTCCTAGGTTTTGATATTTAGAAAATAAGAAAAAAAAAATTTTTTTTTTTTTTGGTAAGTATATAGGTTAGACGCTTCCTCAACTTCACTTTCATAAGAAATTGACAAATAAAACTGGATTTAAAAATTGGTCAACCAGTATTAAAGAATCCATTAATGTCATGATAGCTTTAAAAAAAGTCATTACAAAAGGCAACAATTTTTTTTTTTTTTTTTTTTTTTTTCCTGGAAGTTGGGAAGGTTTGCAATCAAGAATTCCTATCTCAGGGACCCTAGAACATGAGGAGATGCTTAACTAATGGTTAAGTTCTGGTCGTTCAAGGTTAAAAGCTATTTTTTATAGTCATTGATTCATTTCAAACTGGTTTCCTGCAAATGTCAATTAAGTCAGAAGGCCAGGACAAATTAAAAAGCCAAAATTCAAATGATCACACACTCTGGTTTTATTTGTTTGTTTTTAATTAAATCAGCTGTTTTCTGTTTTAAAAAAAAAAGTATACGTTTTATTTTATGGTCACTTCTGAAGCATTTTGGAGATGTCACGTAGACATGATCTCAGGAGAATTTCTTTCCTGGTGCAGGCAACTTCTGTAGTTGGCTGTGTAGTCTTATATTACTTTGAGTGTGTAACTTTTGAGTCAGAGTTTCCTATGGCATGAAAAGCCTGGGTTGCCCTCAGGGATTTGTCACACTTTATTTAGCTCAAGCAGGGACTCAGAAATCTGGAAAATGTACTCTACTTGGCAGCCCAGCTCTTCTTGCAAGTAGTGAAGTTCAAGCTATCAAAGAACTTTTCAAGGTGACAATTATATGACACAGTACGTGACCTTTACATGAGATTTAAGCTGGGAAATTTAAGCTGAGGGGTTTCCCTCCTGCTGGCATGAACGTTGTCTCCTCTATTAAACATACAGTTTGGACAAAAACCAGTTTGGCTATATGTAAACCATTTTTTCTATGCCATACTAGCTAAGGGAAGGATTTTAACATTACAAAGATAGCAACACACATGTTACCTTCCTGCTACCTTACCTGATAATTTGAAATAATTACAACATCCTTAGACCTCCCTTCTGGTTTGTAAGAGATGATAGTGGTCCCAGATTTACTCACAAAGAAGGGGTTCTTTAAAAGAATTACACTGACAACTATGATAATTGGACCGTTACAGAGGCATTAAGCTGGCTTAATTGTTAAGAATCTAAGATGAAACAGAAGAAATGGAGTCTCTACTTAGTAGGGGAGGTGATCTGGGAGAATGAATCCAGTTCTGATTAAGAGAAGTTGAACTAATCTTTTGTAGTCCCCGCCGCAGTGGGATTTCATAAGTATAAATTAAGTGCATCAAATAATATGGAATTATGTCTTATATATAAAAATATTATGTTTTTTGTTGATTTTTTATTTAGTTGTTAACATCTTCTTTGTTATGAAAAGAACATTAAGGCATTTGATGTTAAAACAATATCAGGGGCTTCCCTGGTGGCGCAGTGGTTGGGAGTCTGCCTGCCAATGCAGGGTACACAGGTTCGCGCCCTGGTCTGGGAGGATCCCACATGCCGCGGAGCAGCTGGGCCTGTGAGCCACAATTGCTGAGCCTGCGCGTCTGGAGCCTGTGCTCAGCAGCAAGAGAGGCCGCGGTGGTGAGAGGCCCGCGCACCGTGATGGGGAGTGGCCCCCACTTGCCGCAGCTAGAGAGGGCCCTTGCGCAGAAAGGAAGACCCAACACAGCCATAAATAAATAAATAAATAAAATATTTTTAAAAAAAAGAAAAGAAAAGAGCAACAGAAGAAACCATAGGGTAAATTTTTTTTTTTTTTTAATAATTACGAAGTATTTATTGACCATTGTATCACATGGTATTGTTTTTCTTTTATTGGCTTCCATTCATATGGCAGAAAATAGGATCACTGACAACTCTCACAGTTTTTTGTCACAGGCCCAGCTTGAAGAGAGAATAATTTCTTTTTCCAGATTCCTCGAGAAGGAATTTGGGGTCTGCTGGGGTCAGGAATCCACTTGGGACCATTCTGCATGGGCCAGGGGTGGGCAGGTCATGTCGGCGTGGCTGTTGGGGTCCAGTCCTGTGGGTCAGATCAGAGCCGCTGCCGGGAGGAAGCTGGTGAGGTGGGAGGGCAGTGCACCAGACGTCCACGTCGTTTACATTCCATTTCATAGACGAGCCTCTTCCTCTATGTCATTTTATGTTTCTCACCGTGTGTCTGTGTCAGTGTGATCCATGTCTTTCAAACTTGACTTAAACTCTTATTTTCTAGGTGGGTTGAACCCATTTCACTCCTCCTGGTCCTTCATTCTGCCTCAAGATGCATACACTGTTGATACTATATTTATTTGCTTTCTAATCCATATTTTATATTTCCAAAAAAAGATAAAAGATAAAGATCTTAAGGATAAAAATCTCATGCCTTCTCACTTAATGCTGAGTTTGATTTCTTGAAGGAGTAACTCCCTGTCTTTACCCCTCAGCACCACAGATTCCTTCACAGAGAAGGTGTAGCCATCTCCTCTCACAACAGTGTTAAGCCTTCATCCTCCTCCCCATTCTGCTTGCCTTTTTGGTCCAGAAAGCCTGTCTGCCAAACCTTTTTTTTATTTTTATTTTTTTTTATTTATTTTTTTCAAACATCTTTATTGAAGTATAATTGCCTTACAATAGTGTGTTAGCATCTGCTTTATAACAAAGTGAATCCGTCAAACATATACAATATGTTCCCATCTCTCTTCCCTCTTGCATCTCCCTCCCTCCCACCCTCCCCATCCCACCCCTCTAGGTGGTCACAAAGCACCGAGCTGATCTCCCTGTGCCATGCGGCTGCTTCCCACTAGCTATCTATTTTACATTTGGTAGTGTATATATGTCCATGACACTCTCTTACCCTGTCACATCTCACCCCACCTCCTCCCCATATCCTCAAGTCCATTCTCTAGTAGGTCTGTGTCTTTATTCCCGTCTTGCCACTAGGTTCTTCATGGCCTTTTTTTTTTTTTTTTCCCCTTAGATTCCATATATATGTGTTAGCATACTGTATTTGTTTTTCTCTTTCTGACTTACTTCACTCTGTATGACAGACTCTAACTCCATCCACCTCATTACAAATACCTCCATTTCATTTCTTTTTATGGCTGAGTAATATTCCATTGTATATATGTGCCACATCTTCTTTATCCATTCATCTGTCGATGGACATTTAGGTTGCTTCCATGTCCTGGCTATTGTAAATACAGCTGCAATGAACATTTTGGTACATGACTCTTTTTGACCTATGGTTTTCTCAGGGTATATGCCCAGTAGTGGGATTGCTGGGTCGTATGGTAGTTCTATTTGTAGTTTTTTAAGGAACCTCCATACTGTTCTCCATAGTGGCTGTATCAATTTACATTCCCACCAACAGTGCAAGAGTGTTCCCTTTTCTCCACACCCTCTCCAGCATTTATTGTTTCTAGATTTTTTGATGATGGCCATTCTGACCGGTGTGAGATGATATCTCATTGTAGTTATGATTTGCATTTCTCTAATGATTAATGATGTTGAGCATTCTTTCATGTGTCTGTAGGCCATCTGTATATCTTCTTTGGAGAAATGTCTATTTAGATCTTCTGCCCATTTTTGGATTGGGTTGTTCGTTTTTTTGTTATTGAGCTGCATGAGCTGCTTGTAAATCTTGGAGATTAATCCTTTGTCAGTTGCTTCATTTGCAAATATTTTCTCCCATTCTGAGGGTTGTCTTTTGGTCTTGTTTATGGTTTCCTTTGCTGTGCAAAAGCTTTTCAGTTTCATTAGGTCCCATTTGTTTATTTGTGTTCTTATTTCCATTTCTCTGGGAGCTGGGTCAAAAAGAATCTTGCTGTGATGTATGTCATAGAGTGTTCTGCCTATGTTTTCCTCTAAGAGTTTGATAGTGTCTGCCCTTACACTTAGGTCTTTAATCCATTTTGAGTTTATTTTTGTGCATGGTGTCAGGGAGTGTTCTAATTTCATACTTTTACATGTTCCTGTCCAATTTTCCCAGCACCACTTATTGAAGAGGCTGTCTTTTATCCACTGTATATGCTTGCCTCCTTTATCAAAGATAAGTTGACCATATGTGTGTGGGTTTATCTCTGGGCTTTCTATCCTGTTCCATTGATCTATATTTCTGTTTTTGTGCCAATACGAAACTGTCTTGATTACTGAAGCTTTGTAATATAGTCTGAAGTCCGGGAGCCTGATTCCCCCAGCTCCATTTTTCGTTCTCAAGATTGCTTTGGCTATTCGGGGTCTTTTGTGTTTCCATACAAATTGTGAAATTTTTTGTTCTAGTTCTGTGAAAAATGCCAGTGGTAGTTTGATAGGGATTGCATTGAATCTGTAGATTGCTTTGGGTAGTAGAGACATTTTCACAATGTTGATTCTTCCAATCCAGGAACATGGTATATCTCTCCATCTATTTGTATCATCTTTAATTTCTTTCATCAGTGTCTTATAATTTTCTGCATACAGGTCTTTTGTCTCCTTAGGTAGGTTTATTCCTAGATATTTTATTCTTTTTGTTGCAATGGTAAATGGGAGTGTTTTCTTAATTTCACTTTCAGATTTTTCGTCATTAGTGTAAAGAAATGCAAGAGATTTCTGTGCATTAATTTTGTATCCTGCTACTTTACCAAATTCATTGATTAGCTCTAGGAGTTTTCTGGTAGCCTCTTTAGGATTCTCTATGTATAGTATCATGTCATCTGCAAATAGTGACAGCTTTACTTCTTCTTTTCCGATTTGGATTCCTTTTATTTCTTTGTCTTCTCTGATTGCTGTGGCTAGGACTTCCAGAACTATGTTGAATAATAGTGGTGAGAGTGGGCAACCTTGTCTTGTTCCTGATCTTAGTGGAAATGGTTTCAGTTTTTCACCATTGAGGACAATGTTGGCTGTGGGTTTGTCATATATGGCCTTTATTATGTTGAGGAAAGTTCCCTCTATGCCTACTTTCTGCAGGGCTTTTATCATAAATGGGTGTTGAATTTTGTCGAAAGCTTTCTCTGCATCTATTGAGATGATCATATGGTTTTTCTCCTTCAATTTGTTAATATGGTGTATCACATTGATTGATTTGCGTATATTGAAGAATCCTTGCATTCCTGGGATAAACCCCACTTGATCATGGTGTATGATCCTTTTAATGTGCTGTTGGATTCTGTTTGCTAGTATTTTGTTGAGGATTTTTGCATCTATGTTCATCAGTGATATTGGCCTGTAGTTTTCTTTCTTTGTGACATCTTTGTCTGGTTTTGGTATCAGGGTGATGGTGGCCTCGTAGAATGAGTTTGGGAGTGTTCCTCCCTCTGCAATATTTTGGAAGAGTTTGAGAAGGCTAGGTGTTAGCTCTTCTCTAAATGTTTGATAGAATTCACCTGTGAAGCCATCTGTTCCTGGGCTTTTGTTTGTTGGAAGGGTTTTAATCACAGTTTCAATTTCAGTGCTTGTGATTGGTCTGTTCATATTTTCTATTTCTTCCTGGTTCAGTCTCGGCAGTTTGTGCATTTCTAAGAATCTGTCCATTTCTTCCAGGTTGTCCATTTTATTGGCATAGAGTTGCTTGTAGTAATCTCTCATGATCTTTTGTATTTCTGCAGTGTCAGTGGTCACTTCTCCTTTTTCATTTCTAATTCTATTGATCTGAGTCTTCTCCCTTTTTCTCTTGATGAGTCTGGCTAATGGTTTATCAATTTTGTTTATCTTCTCAAAGAACCAGCTTTTAGTTTCATTGATTTTTGCTATTGTTTCCTTCATTTCTTTTTCATTTATTTCTGACCTGATCTTTATAATTTCTTTCCTTCTGCTGGCTTTGGGGATTTTTTGTTCTTCTTTCTCTAATTGCTTTAGGTGCAAGGTTAGGTTGTTTATTCGAGATGTTTCCTGTTTCTTGAGGTAGGCTTGTATTGCTATAAACTTCCCTCTTAGCACTGCTTTTGCTGTGTCCCATAGGTTTTGGGTCGTCGTATCTCCATTGTCATTTGTTTCTAGGTATTTTTTGATTTCCCCTTTGATTTCTTCAGTAATCACTTCGTTATTAAGTAATGTATTGTGTAGCCTCCATGTGTTTGTATTTTTTACAGATCTTTTCCTGTAATTGATATCTAGTCTCATAGCGTTGTGGTCGGAAAAGATACTTAATACGATTTCAATTTTCTTAAAGTTACCAAGGCTTGATTTGTGACCCAAGATATGATCTATCCTGGAGAATGTTCCATGAGCACTTGAGAAAAATGTGTATTCTGTTGTTTTTGGGTGGAATGTCCTATAAATATCAATTAAGTCCATATTGTTTAATGTATCATTTAAAGCTTGTGTTTCCTTATTTATTTTCATTTTGGATGATCTGTCCATTGGTGAAAGTGGGGTGTTAAAGTCCCCTACTATGATTGTGTTGCTGTCAACTTCCCCTTTCATGGCTGTTAGTATTTGCCTTATGTATTGAGGTGCTCCTATGTTGGGTGCATAAATATTTACAATTGTTATACCTTCCTCTTGGATCGATCCCTTGATCGTTATATAGTGTCCTTCTTTGTCTCTTGTAATAGTCTTTATTTTAAAGTCTATTTTGTCTGATATGAGAATTGCTACTCCAGCTTTCTTTTGATTTCCATTTGCATGGAATATCTTTTTCCATCCCCTCACTTTCAGTCTGTATGTGTCCCTAGTTCTGAAGTGGGTCTCTTGTAGACAGCATATATATGGGTCTTGTTTTTGTATCCATTCAGCCAGCCTGTGTCTTTTGGTGGGAGCATTTAATCCATTTACATTCAAGGTAATTATCGATATGTATGTTCCTATTCCCATTTTCTTAAATGTATTGGGTTTGTTATTGTAGGTGTTTTCCTTCTCTTGTGTTTCTTGCCTAGAGAATTTCCTTTAGGATTTGTTGTAAAGCTGGTTTGGTGGTGCTGAACTCTCTCAGCTTTTGCTTGTCTGTAAAGGTTTTAATTTCTCCATGGAATCTGAATGAGATCCTTGCTGGGTAGAGTAATCTTGGTTGTAGGTTTTTCTCCTTCATGACTTTAAGTATATCCTGCCACTCCCTTCTGGCTTGCAGAGTTTCTGCTGAGAGATCAGATGTTAACCTTATGGGGATTCCCTTGTGTGTTATTTGTTTTTTTTCCCTTGCTGCCTTTAATATGTTTTCCTTATATTTAATTTTTGACAGTTTGATTAATATGTGTCTTGGCATGTTCCTCCTTGGGTTTATCCTGTATGGGACTCTCTGTGCTTCCAGGACTTGATTAACTATTTCCTTTCCCATATTAGGGAAGTTTTCAACTATAATCTCTTCAAAAATTTTCTCAGTCCCTTTCTTTTTCTCTTCTTCTTCTGGTACCCTTATAATTCGAATGTTGGCACGTTTAATGTTGTCCCAGAGGTCCCTGAGACTGTCCTCAGTTCTTTTCATTCTTTTTTCTTTATCCTGCTCTGTAGTAGTTATTTCCACCATTTTATCTTCCAGGTCACTTATCCTTTCTTCTGCCTCAGTTATTCCATAGGGTAAATATTAAAAAAAAAAAAAAAAAATCAGGCTTAGAGTGGCAATCATTTGTCATCTATCTTTTAGTGATTAGAAGGTAGAAGAACCATGGACATGTATCTTTTCTCTTAATTTATATTTATTGAGTACCTCATATATTCAAGAAAAGTTTCTGAACCACAGTACAGCAGTGGGGAAAGAAAGATTAAAAAACCCTTTACTTTCTATTTTAATTTTTCCAGGTAATATTATATAACAATTTGTTTCTGCTCTTTTAGTGAAACCCATAGAAGCTCCACTCTCTTGCTGTGAAACCACAGCAGAGTCTACAAACTACAACCAAGAGTAGCAATAGAAAAAGCAGAGGTCACATGAGTTAACAACAGAGTAAAGGAAGTTCCACAGAGAGCTTGTAGAGCTCTTTCTTCAGCGCAGTCAAAGGCAACCCCCAAGAAGTAGGAAGGGAAGAGGTAAAGAGAGTGCTTTCTGTTAAATAAGCCCAGGGGACTGTGGTTCAGTCCTACAGTTTGAGGTCCATGCAGTAGTATTTCACAGGATCGGGGTTAGAACAGAGTTGTTTCTTAACAGAAAACACTCTATTTTTGAAGAAAGCCCTATTTTTTCTCTTTTTTTACTTTTTTACCTATCAGCCCGCATAGTGTCTTTGACTGAAATGACACTTTTATTCTTTTATACCATGAAACAAAACCAGCAAACAAACAAAAATCAACTGAAATAGAGCAAAACTACTCCTAGGAACTTGAGTCATAAATTGAATACAGTTTGTGTTCTAATTTTTGAGGTTACTTCACTTTCAAAAATTGTTTCTTCAGGCATGTTGAGGGTTTTAAAATGACAGCACATTTTATTGAAATATACTGATATATTTTCATTCTAGTACTTAACAAGATAGAGGCATCCATCCCTACTTCAATTAACATGTATTGACTGTACATAATTTAAATTTCTCACTGTGAATCAATATTCTGTAAAAAAAAAATTTTGTTTCTAGTATAAATGTTTTCCTTTTCTCAACATTACATTTTGGGGCAGTTCTTAATGATATATGCAGAGAGCTCTTGTGTGTGAAGTTCATAATGAAAACAATAAGATTTTTCTTGAGAGAACAAAAATCTGACATACTATAGGTCCAAAAAAACTCCTACATGAATACATACAATAAAAGTAAAATTAAAGGAACTTATTTTAGCATTAATATTTCTAAAAAATGAAGGAAACACTCGTCATCATCAGGTCCTGATGAAGCACAAAATACATATATTCTAGACTAGTTTTGACATCCAAACCTCCTGTCAAGCTACACAGGCTTCATTTTCTTGGAAATTCATTGATCTTCTAAAGACTTTTCAAGGTCTAGTATGTTGAAAAAAATAAGTCTTATTCAATAGTGTAGCTCTTCTCAGTCCTGGAAATCTGGGATATAATAAGGAGTGAGTGTGTCTTTGAGATCTGAGATGATGGCATTTAAGTGCATAAGCCTCAGAATCATGAACCTCCAATTTGCCCTGAGCCCATGCAAAAACTCACTCAAAATAGTTACCTCAAAATGATGTCAGTTTTTTTTTTTTTTTTTTTAATACCTGCCTTTGCCACTTCTAATTGACTCTGCATGTTACTATAGTGATGTCTCAGCTGTATGTGTAGGGAAACCTGGTTAGGAGAAAATAGCATATGCCTCCCAAATTGCAGATTCTGGATAAGTATGGTTGAAAATCATGAGACCATGTGTGGGAGTGAATTGTAGGTTACAGTATAAGGAAAATTTAAAGATATAGAGGTCATTTTTAACCCGGATTCACTGTTCTAATAATAAATAAATAATAAAGTGCTTGAAGCTGGTTCTAATAATTTGTCTGTATTCTTTAATTAGGGCATATAAATAACGATGACTTTATATCAATATGATGGAGTTGCTGAAACTTCTTTGACATTTTATTAGGAAGAGGCAGAAGGCTAAGGGAGGTGGTTGTATCAAAATAGATCAACATATATGACCTGAGACTCCATCATTTGCTATATTCTACTGGAGGGCCCACAAGACATTTCTATCTCTAAGACAATAAGAAATATGCTGATGAGGAGAACACCACTCTTTTATTTGATTAAATCAACACAGTCTATGCCAATTGTCATGAAGCTGTTGATTTGGTATATGTGTTCTTTTGAATTTCACTAATACGCAGGATGAAAATCTGTTTTGTTTTCATATGGCAAGGACAGAAACATACATGCATTGTTTTGCCTCTGGGTCAAGTTAACTCTCCTGATCTCCTGCAGATACTTTAATTGTATTAGTATTCAGTAAAGCATCAACTGACCCAGAATATTTTTTTTTAATAAATTTATTTATTTATTTATTTTTGGCTGTGTTGGGTCTTTGTTAATGTTCACGGGCTTTCTCTAGTTGCGGTGAGCATGGGTTACTCTTCGCTGCGGTGCGTGGGCTTCTCATTTCAGTGGTTTCTCTTGTTGCAGAGCATGGGCTCTAGGCACTTGGGCTTCAGTAGTTGTGGCATGCAGGCTCAGTAGTTGTGGCTTGCGGGCTCTAGAGCGTAGGCTCAGTAGTTGTGGTGCACGGGCTTAGTTGCTCCGCAGCATGTGGGATCTTCCCAGACCAGGGCTCGAACCTATGTTCCCTGCATTGGCAGGTGGATTCTTAACCACTGTGCTACCAGGGAAGCCTGACACAGAATATTTTTGATGTAATGCTAATTGGACCTGCCAAGCAGGAAGTAGTAAATAATCTAGGTGCCTTAGTAACAAACACACATGTCAGAAGCTGTGAAATAAACCTTTCAATGATTCAGGAATCTGCTAAATAAGTAAAATCCAATAGTATAGATGTTGCTGAGACAAGATCTAGAGTAAAGGAAACTTATCCTCTAGAGTAAAGGAAAGTTATTTGAACCAAACCTTATACCACTAAAAAAATCCTCTTTGGTTTTGGTCCTTTTTGTGGACCTCTTTAGATTGCAGTGTCAGCATTTATCTTTTAGAAGTCCTGCTCCAAATCACTGATCGATTGATACAGACTTGTCCTGGGGATGACAGCCAGTCTTTCTTCTCAGTCACACCTGTGCTAGTGCAATAGGTACATCAATACAGAAGCATAAGGGCAGAGATAGGTATTATGCATTGGCTCAGATACATGGAATTAACTTCACTAAGAATCTTCTATTTACTCTTATGATGGATCTGAACAGCAGTAGCATAGAATGTGGCTGGGCTTTGATCTGACATCATTACTTAGTGAGATTGGCCAGCAGATTGATTACATAGGTTCCTTTTCTCATTGGAAGGTCCATGATTTTGTCTTTACTGAAACTGACAAGTACTATGAATATAGGTTTGCATTCCCTACTTGCAGTATCTCAGACTACAGTACCACTCAAGAGCCTATAGAACACTGAATAACACAGTAAATATATATCCTAGTGAAGGTCCACTTGTGGAAAAATAGACATGAACAATGATTTTATTGTATAACTCAATGTATTTATATATCATTTGGGAATCTGTAAATAATTTATGGCATATTAATACAATGGAGTAGTATGCTTTATTTAAAATAAATATATTAGATCCGTACCTATCAATAAAAATGTGAGTAAATATATTATCCTTTGTACATTTCAGCCTTCTTTTATTTAACATTTTGAAAACTAAATATATGTGTATATTTTCCCCTAAAATTGTCTGAAATTATTACTGTTTTTAAACCAAACCCGCATATTCTCACTAGGGCCAAAAAAATATGAGGGATGTAAAAATGTTTCTCTGGTATAGCTTCTTTTGAATTTGAAGCTGATACCCAATCAGGGCTGAGAATAATTACATTAGTACAGCAATTACCAATCTTACATGATAAGAAGAGTTAGGCGAGGAATGTGTTAAATTATAGAATCCCAAGTCCTTCACCTGGATATTGATCTTTATTTAGTTCTCTGGGGTAAAGCTAAGGGTTTTTGCCTTTGTAACTAAACTAAGGCTGTTCATAACATCATACTAATTGGAAAACAATACTCTAAAATGTAATGTTAGGGCAGCCTCAACAGCAAATCGAGGGCATTAATATAAGACTTTAAGCACAGAACCGATATTTTTGTGACAGGAATGTTTGATTACAGTGTTACTGCATTGGCTTTTTATTCTCTTGATTCTAATTTGTTAGAACTCATTTTTATAACTAAGCTGTAAGGTCAATTTGTATTCTGCTTCTCAACAATTAAACACTGTCCTATATAAAATTTGAACCTTGAATCACTGTTTATTCCTGAAGTCTAACATATGGTTTGCAAATAATAGGAGAGTGCCACCAAATTACTCACCTGGCCAAAAGGTATGTTATAAATGGTGAAATATATCTGCTTAGATATTGAAAATAGTTTTCATTATATTTAATTAATTTGATTATAGACAAATCATTTCATTTTTTTCTAAACATGAAGAGTGGATATAGTCATCTTTAAAACTAGAACATATGGTTGACCTATGATACTTTATTTTGTATAACTGAAAGTGAAATGGAGGAAATAGATATAGTCATCCTTATGTTGATATTTTTAAAGCAGAAAATAATTTCCATGGGCACCTGGGAACTGTTAGGGTAGTTAGCACTAAATTTCAAAGTGATAAACCATATATATTGTTGTGTTATGAAGTAATAGATTGTGTCATATAAACATAGGAAAAAATAGACATTAGATGCTTATTTGGCTCTCCTTTATATGAACGGCTATAGAGTTTTCTGGCTCTTGAGAATAACGGTGTATCTTTCATAGAAATTTAAAGCTATATCTTTTGACACTGTTTCTTTTTTGGTACACAAGTTAATATCTCTTGATGATCCAGCATATACTATTCCCACAATACATACATTTTCAACCTGAAAAGGTGCCTTCTCTATACAATACTATTAGTACAAAAATAGATTTATATCCTGTGATTTCAGGTTGTAAATTTTATAGAAAATGACTATCTTGTTTGTTGTTAAAACAGAAGTTAAGTAATCATTTGAGCAAGGTTAATAACAAACTGAAAGCAGCAAAATATTTTTTAACTATTTTATTTGCTAATCAAGACTTTCTTAAAACTGTATTCCTAGAATTTTTATATGGGCAAAAAAAAAAGGTTATTGTTCTAATCTGGCATGTAACTTTCAAAGCAAGCAAATTTTGCTTATGATCTGACAAAATGATTACATATGGTGTATCCCATATCTCTTCAATACTGTTTTCTTCAGACAATTAAGGGACAGTAATTGTGTTCAGAGTATACAGCACGAGTTGGTTTAATATCTGTAAGAAAATTAATGTTCAGTATTTATTAAATTGCAAGTTTAGATAAATGTTCAGTATTTTAAGTTCTCATGCTGAACCACTATGACACTTTAACCAAATGATAAAACACTTTTGCAACAGATCTTTGTAACTAGATAGGTCCTAAGTGTATTTCATGAACAATTATAATTCACAACTCTGATCCTGGTTATATTCTACTTCTTCAATTATGACTTTCTTTTTCTTGGGTGTCGTTTTCCATTTCTGAGATATTATCTGCTTTGGGATAATAAAGAAGCCATTGTCTTATATTCAAAGGATTTTGAAATGATACAGTACCCATAAATACTTGAAAATCCTTCATCAAATCTTAAAAGGCTTTTTTCATAAATTGAAGTATAAAACAGGTTATTCAGGTGGAAAAAAATGAAATTGGATCCCTGCCTCAGACCATATATGTCTTCAGATAGGTTAAAGACTAAATGTCAAAATACAAAACCATAAATTTGTCAGTAAAAATAAAACTTTGTAAATATCTTTTGGATATTGTGTAGGAAAAGACTTACTGAATAAGATATCAAAAAAGCTTTTTTTTTCTATACAAGCTTAACAAATTTGATTCTATTAAAATTGAGAAAGATATGTTAAAAGAAAATGAAAAAGCATGCTATACCAGTGTATAGAATATATCTATAATTGCTTTCTATCAAAAAATATAAAGAAAACCTACAAGTCAGTGAAAAGTACACACACACAAGAACAGAAAAAAATGGACAAAAGACATGAATAGGCATTATACATAAGGCCAGTAAACAGAACAAGATGATGTGACTGGTGAAATACACATCAACAACTTTATGATGTTCTGTCTTATTCCTATTACATTGGCAAAATGTAAATCTGGCAATACCAGTGTTGGATACTATGATGATGGACAGGATCCCTTATACACTTATAGTTGGAGAGTTAATTGATTTACAACTGAAGCAGTTTGCATTATTTTCTTACGTTGATTATTCCCATGTCTTCTGACCCAGAAAACCCATTTCTAGGTATTTACACATGAGATTCTCTTGCATCTGTGCATCAATGACAAGTTCAGAAATATTGTATCACTGATGTTCACAATAACAACAGATTGGAAGCAACTCAAATGCCCATCAATAACCCTACGTACAAGTAATAAATTGTGATGGTGTATTTGGAAAATTGCATATTATATAGTTTAAGATGAATCCAAGACTATTAATGAATCTCAACAATATCCTACCAAGTGATAAACTTTCAAAGGTTGCTGATAACCCTTTTTTAGTGAAAGAAAATGAAAAATATACTTTTTAGAAATACATGTAGCTGAAAATTTAGAATAGTCGAGGGAGGAAGTGGTAAAAGAAGAGCAAGAGGCCATTTGGTTAGATGGAATTTATTTTCAAGGTACTAGATTTTATTTTGGATGATGTGTAAGGTTGTTTATTATACAATTAAAATACAGAAGTACATAAATAAGTACATAGAAGCTTACCTTATATAGATTATTGATTACAATATTTCATAAATCAAAGAGTACGTTAACCGATACTGAACAATTGGCATCCATTGAAAATTAATAACTGTGGGGCAGTAGCTCTCTCATCCCATGTCTCAATAATATTTTAAAATTATTTTTTATTCCACACCATATCTTGGCATTCCATATACAAAACGGGTGTTCCTCATTTTATATGGACTTTAAATTCTTTCTCTATCCCTTTTCTCTCTCTATTTTGATGGTTTTATTCTAGGCTTCTATATTGACATTACACACTTGAACATGGCATGAAGGAGTATAAGTAATACATAGTGTTATATCTTTCCCCCCACAAGTCTTCCGTGCAGGTCAGTGCATGCAATTACACCATATACTGCAACAGCCTCTCTTCCTCTATGTTATGGATACAAGAGGCTTGTGGAAGGTTCACAGAAAAATTGAGCAGAAGGTACAGAGAGTTTCCATACACCCCCTGCTCCTATCCAGGTTTGGGCTTGTCCCGCTATCAACATATCTTACCATACTAGGACATTTGTTACAATCGATGAAACTCATTGACACGTCATTGTCACTCAAAGTCCAGAATTTCCATAGGGTTCACTCTGGGTGTTGTACTTTCTATGGGTTTTAACATTTGTGTAATGACATGTATCCACTGTTTGTTGATATCTTTTAATTACCCTTTTAAAGTCTTTTGGATTCTTCCATGTTAGGTTATAATCTCTACTATTATAGTATGTACAGCATTGTCTTGATCATTTTTTTAATTAAGTATATGTCTTCCTACTACTATGTTGATAAATATAGGAAATAGCCTAAGTCTTACACTTTTTCATAGCCTGAGATCTATCAGAGTGCCTTAAAGATAGTAGAAACCCTATTAATTAATACTTATTAATTAACTAATTAAAACCCTATTAATGCTTATTGAATAAGTGAAATCTGGATATACAATTCATATTATGCCCATTTTTTTTGATCAGCTTCATCTGAGTGCCCTGATGATTTCTGATTAAAAAAAAAAAAAAAAGCCAGGACACAGTTTTCATATATAGTGTCTTGTTTTTGATATCAAAGCAGAGGTGATTTTTCTCATAACAAAGCAATAAGGACACCAAAATGGAAAGACTGCTCCTTGAAAGAAAAATAAGTCCATAGTTGAGTGTAAAAATTATTGAGAACAACTTGTTCCAACAATGGTGAATGGTGATGTGGAGGTAGATGGAAGTAGGCAGCACACACATAAACAGTGAAAAGAGTTTCCAGCACTTTGTCATGAGTCAACACTGAGAAAACTGAAGGCAGAGCAGGCAGGCTTGCTGCAATCAGAAGCTGGGGAGTTTTTAGAGCTGAGGATTTGGGCCTAAGGTGAGCACAAGAAGCAGAGTTGCAAACCCTGACAAGCTCTGCAAGTAACAGCTGCAAATCAAAGAGCAACATCCATGTGTGCACAGTGTGGAAGGGACTGGAGGTTACATACTGGTCTCTTCCGCTTCACCCACACACACAAAGAGCAATCGCTGACAAGAACATCACTTTTGAAGGGCCCAGTGAAGTTCTATTTATTTATTTATTTATTCATTTATTCATTCATTTATTTATTTGTATCCTTTGTACTTACTGTGAGGCAGTTTTATCAGGAAGGATCCAGTTTAATAAATCTAATACATAAAAGTGGAAGTAAGACTATTTATGTTGTAAGAACAAATTTCTGTGGCTGATTTTGACTTCTAACAAAGGCATTTCAATCTGATCCATTTCAAAGTGATAACTGCTCCCAGTATATAGGCCCAAAGTATAGTATAATTATATGTGTGTATTTTTGAAACCATAGGATGCTGAATCAAAGTTGTCATCTCTGGGGAACACTCTGACATGTAACCTGTGTTATGCATCACCTTCCCTGAGAGTATGAGGAAAACTAATTCCATTCTTGGAAGGATAGACCAATGCAATTCACATTCAGAGTTCCTGTAAAAAGAAGATAATGAAACTATCTATATAGTATCCACGCATTTTCAGTGTCTGAAAAATAAAAGTAATTAGATATTCTTAATAAGCTGGTGCTCTCCATTCTTTTTAGAAATACTAGGGGGCAAAAAAGAGAATGAAGGATCCATGTCCAGAAAGTGATTGCTCAGAATTGAAATTATTTTTACTCAGCTTCAGTGTAAAATTTCCCTTAGGTACATTCTATTTGTGGGAGCTAGAAAGGAGAAAGAAACACCACAAACTTCAAATTTATTTTTGGCTTCTATCTCTATGCAAGTGAATTAGTTAAATATTTTCTTTTATGCAACAGAACGTGTAACAAGAAAAAATTCATTTAGTCATTAGCAGGCATTTGTTAGGCACTCTTGTACTGCTCATATTGTTAGTCACTAAAGACAAAGAGACATGAATAAACCAGCATGCCTGCCCTTGTAGAGGTCACAGCCTAGTAGAGGAAGAAAGAAGTGTTAACAAGTAAGTACAATGTATTAAGGTATGCTGTCATGTAGAAATGTCCTGCATTTTAGGGCCACAGAGGAAGCATCCAATGTTTTGTGTGAATTGGGAAGAGATAGGAGTTGAATAAATAAGGATTCATAGAAGAGGCAATATTAAATCCCAGTTTGAAAGATGAATAAGAATTTTTATGGCTGAAAAGGAGGCCAAAAGGAAGGGCAGGAACACTTTGGGCTTTGGGAATATAACTCAAAACCAAAAAGGAACATTTCTCATGCTGAATGTGTGTATTTCCTGGAGACTGAAGCTTAGATCACAAGAATGAGCTTTGCAAGTAGGTGTATCCTTGAAACACTAAAACTTCTTTAAAAATAATATATTCCCCCGTCGGGTTGTGAAAATGTAATAGTTCTTGCTCTTTGAACATAGAGGCATCATGATTAGTGGAAAGAGCATCAGCTTTGAGGTCTGGTGATCTTGAGTTGAGATACTACTTCAGCCACTTATGAGCTAAGTTACTCTCAGCCTGAATTTCCTCAGGTGTAAAGTTGTAGGGAAATTTCTACTTTGCAAGGTTTGGGATGGAGTAGAGGAGGCATTTATCTGAGAACTGAGAGCCCAGACCATGGGCAAAAAGATACACTATGGCCTTTTGTTTTCCCCATCTGTTTTCTCATTTCTGAAAACATCATTTTACTGTGGTTGTATAATTTTGCTTTAAAGCTTCAAGATAAGTGTGGCTTTTGGTTTTGTCAGCCAAGGTAATACTTTTAATCCTCATTAATTTAGAGGGTAAGCAATAAAGAAATCTGTGAAATAATTATGTCAACCATCTTAGAAAATGTATGTGCATCTAGTTAATATTTTTACTGATCTGAAAACTTAAGATAAATGTTACTAGGGTGGGAGAAAATGCCTTGAAATGAGCCTTACTGAATAGGCCTTGGAGAAAACATATGGCATTTAAACAATCTGAATGTCCTCTGAAATATGATTTTCTTGTTTAGGATTTTCTTATTTAGGGAATGTTGATTATTTTACTTCTCATTTTACTGAAAGAAATGACATCATTGATATTTGCAGCAGTAGCAATAATTGAATATCTATTTCTCCTTATATTATCAAATTTAAGCATTACAAAATTGTTATGAGGTAGCTCCCATTGTCCACATTTTGCAAGTAAAAACATTCTGAATTCACACAGGGAGTAGGTGGTGGAGCCAGTATTAGAATGCAGGTTTGTCTGACTCCAGTCTAGAGAATGTCTTCAGTGATGTAGTGCCTCTTACTCTCCCTGGATTGTTAGAATGAAAGGAAATAATGTTCCTAAATTCTTCCTTTTTAGTACTCAAGATTGTGCAATATTTCAAAAGTTCTCTTGAAATTCTTCTTCTACCTAGTGGATCTATTTTCATTTTCCCCAAAGAGACTCACTGAAGTTTTCCCAGATACTAAGTTTCTGTACCTTCTCCTGGCTACAGACTTTTCTACTATTGTGTTCTTGTCTCTTCTCCTTCCATCTAATCTATGCTGGCATACCCCAGCCCCTTCTCTGCTCCAGTGGTTGCCCTAGACAAGTGGAAGATGAGATAATATTTAGCCAGTGTTGAGCACCAACATTGGCCTTATGTTCTCTTATTCTTACATAAGATTAAAATCTTTCACTAGACCTTTGACTTAGTATGCTTCTTCCTCTCTGGAAGACTATTAGAAAACTATTCCAGATAACTTGAGAGACATCATATCATTTCAGTCTCAAGAATATTCCTTCTTATAAATCATTAACCTTGGATTAAATTCATACACACCAATTCTTAGTAAATCATTTCTCCTAGTCTCCTTAATGCCTAAGAATTTTTAAAGAGAACATGTTTTTATAAACCGGATGTTTTTAGATTTGGGCCCTATAGGCTGACCACTAGCCTCAACTGTTCTTTTATTGCTAGCTTATTGGGGCTGAGAATATAACAGATATCATCCTCAATCTCACATTTTATATTCCTGAATATTTTTATGATCTGTGTATACACATTTTATGAAAATTATACAACAATCTTTCTTCAAGAGGTCTAGCAGAGAGATTGGGTCTTGGATCATTTTACTCACAAAAGATGAGATGTAGAACAATATATATTTCACAGTTTTATAGAACTATTAGTCTCTTTAAAGGCACTTTTATCTAATATTCATTTTTTACATTGAGACAATACCAGGATCATTTAGGGGAAATACTGAATACAGATAATTAGTATGAAAAAATTGGTAACTACTTCTAGCCCTATTTTCTTCTTAAAATTAGAGGATGGTGGTTTTCTAAGAAGTATCATATAGTGTTGAACAACATTTGTATGCCATATCCACATTAGATTCTTTGAATTCAATATCCACCCAAATCAGTATGTATTTAATTCTTGAAAGTTGACTGAAAAACAAAATTCACCCAAATATGCTTTACACATTACCTTTTAGAAACTTTTAACCTAATTTCTGCAATTCTACTAGAAGGATAGTAAAATAACTTTGCACAAAGGTACAATGAACAGTATTATTGGATATGTATATAAATAAAGATTAAATTAATGATAGATTGACTCTTGGAACTAGTTGTTTGCACTTTGCTTTATTATTAGAGAGTTTTAGGTTAGGAAAGACCTATTCATTCAAGGTTTTTTTGGAGTCAGGTTTCTTTGGAGTCCCTCATATCAATGTTCTCAAATTTCTTTCCAGTTGTACTATTGTAGATATTTGCTTCTTGATAGTTGTAGGGTTCTATGGCCAATGTTTACTATGATTTCCTAATTTTAATCACTACTTGTAGTTAAACATTACCTTTCTACATACGGCAAGATAGGTATCCTGAATAAAATGACACAATATGGCCTCTGAAATATATATTGGTACTTACTAATGTATAAATTAGAAAGAACCAGAAAATTTAAAGAACTTGAATTATACCATGTTCTTTAACAATTAAATGGCAAATATCACTAACATTTAGATAAATCTTGTAATGTAAACAATAATAATTAATTGGAATAGAATAGATACTAACTTTGCAAGGTTTTTAATTTTTTGACATCAGAAAATAAATGTAACATTTATGTACATTTCTAAAGATATATAAACTATCTTTAAGCTCCTATTTGAGTGAAAGATTTTACTAGAACTGGCAATAATTTTTACTTGCCTCTGTTAACCTGTGAAATTTACCTGCATAATAGACCTAAAGGAACTTTTTTTTCCACTTACCTTGGTTTTTCTGATGGTAGTAAATTTAATGAGACTGATTCTCTGCTCCGGTTTATTTAGGTATTTTCTCTATAAGAAGAAAATACAGCAAACTAACTTAAAGGTGATTCTATTTTGGAACTGTCTTTTAAGTCACATATTGAATTTTATTTAATTTTAGTAGTGCTCTCAAACTGTACCATTCATAAGTCTCAGTAATTTGATAAACCAAAATGTATTAACTAAATCGAGTTTATTTTCAGACAATGACATTCCAAATCCCATACAAGAATGCCATTCTCAAAAAATTTGTTATAGGAAAGCAGTTTACTCTTACCTTAGTCTGCTTCATTTCATGTAACATTTTTGGGTTTGGAAAAGCAATTAAAATCCTACCTCAAGAAAAAAGAAGCATCTCAAATAAACAATCTAACCTTACACCTAAAGCAATTAGAGAAAGAACAAAAAAAACCCAAACTTAGCAGAATGAAAGAAATCATAAAGAAAGGATCAGAAATAAATGAAAAAAAAAATGAAGGAAACAATAGCAAAGATCAATAAAACTAAAAGCTGGTTCTTTGAGAAGATAAACAAAATTGATAAACCACTAGCCAGACTCATTAAGAAAAAAAGGGAGATGACTCAAATCAAGATAAGTAGAAATGAAAAAGGAGAAGTAACAACTGACACTGCAGAAATACAAAGGATCATGAGGATTACTACAAGCAACTACATGCCAATAAAATGGACAACCTGGAAGAAATGGAGAAATTCTTAGAAAAGCACAACCATCTGAGACTGAACCAGGAAGAAATAGAAAATATAAACAGACCAATAACAAGCACTGAAATTGAGAATGGGATTGAAAATCTTGCAACAAACAAAAGCTAAGAACCAGATGGCTTCACACGTGAATTCTATCAAACATTTAGAGATGAGCTAACACCTACCCTTCTCAAACACTTCCAAAATATAGAAGAGGAAGGAACACTCCCAAACTTATTCTACAAGGCCACTATCACCCTGATTCCAAAACAAGACAAAGATGTCACAAAAAAAGAAAACTACAGGCCGATTTCACTGATGAACAGAGATGCAAAGATACTAAACAAAATACTAGCAAACAGAATACAATGGCACATTAAAAGGATTATACACTATGATCAAGTGGGGTTTATGCCAGGAATACAAGGATTCTTCAATATACTCAAATCAATGAATGTGATAAACAATATTAACAAACTGAAGGATAAAAACCATATGATCATTTCAATAGATGCAGAAAAAGCTTTTGACAAAATTCAACACCCATTTATGATAATAACTCTCCAGAAAGTAGGCATACAGGGAACTTACCTCAACATAATAAAGGCCATATATGAGAAACCCACAGCCAACATCGTTCTCAATGGTGAAAAACTGAAAACATTTCCTCCAAGATCAGGAACAAGACAAGGTTGTCCACTCTCACCACTATTTTTCCACATAGTTTTTGAAGTTTTAGCTACAACAGTGAGAGAAGAAAAAGAAATAAAAGGAATCCAAATCAGAAAATAAGAAGTAAAACTGTCACTGTTTGCAGATGACATGATACTATACATAGAGAATCCTAAAGATGCTACCAGAAAACTACTAGAGCTAATCAATGAATTTGGTAAAGTAGCAGGTTACAAAATTAATGCACAGAAATCTCTTGCATTCCTATACACTAATGATGAAAAATCTGAAAGAGAAATTAAGGAAACACTCACATTTACCATCGCAACAAAATGAATAAAATACCTAGGAATAAACCTACCTAAGGAGACAAAAGACCTGCATGCAGAAAGCTATAAGACACTGATGAAAGAAATTAAAGGTGATACAAACAGGTAGAGAGATATACCATGTTCTTGGATTGGAAGAATCAACATTGTGAAAATGACTCTACTACCCAAAGCAACCTACAGATTCAATGCAATACCTATCAAGCTGCCAATGGCATTTTTCAGAGAACTAGAACAAAAACTTTCACAATTTGTATGGAAACACAAAAGACCCCAAATAGCCAAAGCCATCTTGGGAAAGAAAAATGGAGCTGGAGGAATCAGGCTCCCTGACTTCAGACTATACTACAAAGCTACAGTAATCAAGACAGTATGGTACTGGCACAAAAACAGACATAAAGATCAGTGGAACAGGATAGAAAGCCCAGAGATAAACCCACACACATATGGTCACCTTATCTTTGATAAAGGAGGCAAGAACATACAATGGAGAAAGGACAGCCTCTTCAAGAGTTTGTGCTGGGAAAACTGGACAGCTACATGTAAAAGAATGAAATCAGAACACTCCCTAACAGCATACACAAAAATAAACTCAAAATGGATTAAATACCTAAATGTAAGGCCAAACACTATCAAACTCTTAGAGGAAAATATAGGCTGAACACTCTATGACATAAATCACACCAAGATCGTTTTTGATCCACCTCCTAGAGAAATGGAATTAAAAACAAAAATAAACATATAGGACCTAATGAAACTTAAAAGCTTTTGCACAGCAAAGTAAACCATAAACAAGACAAAAAGGCAATTCTCAGAATGGGAGAAAATATTTGCAAAAGAAGCAAATGACAAGGATTCAACTTCAAAATTTACCAGCAGCACATGCAGCTCAATATCAAAACAAAACAAAACAAAACAAAATCAGCCCAATCCAAAAATGGGCAGAAGACCTAAATAGACATTTCTCCAAAGAAAATATACAGATTGCCAACAAACACATGAAAGGATGATCAACATCACTAATCATTAGAAAAATGCAGATCAAAACTACAATGAGGTATCACCTCACACCTGTCAGAATGGCCATCATCAAAAAATCTAGAAACAATAAATGCTGGAGAGGGTGTGGAGAAAAGGGAACCCTCTTGCACTGTTGGTGGGAATGTAAATTGGTACAGCCACTATGGAGAACAGTATGGAAGTTCCTTAAAAATCTAAAAATAGAACTACCATACGACCCAGCAATTTCACTACTGGGCATATATACTGAGAAAACCATAATTCATAAAGAGCCATGTACCACAATGTTCACTGCAGCTCTATTTACAATAGCCAGGACATGGAAGCAACCTAAGTGTCCATTGACAGGTGAATGGATAAAGAAGATGTGGCACATGTATACAATGGATATTACTCCGCCATAAAAAAAAAAAATGAAATTGAGGTGTTTATAGTGAGGTGGATGGACCTAGAGTCTCTCATACAGAGTGAAATAAGTCAGAAAGAGAAAAACAAATACTGTATGCTAACACATACATATGGAATCTAAAAAATATATATATATATATATATATATATATATATATATATATATATATATATATATATATATATATATATATAGTTCCGAGGAGCCTAGGGGCAGGACAGGAATTAAGACGCTCATGTAGAGAATGGAGTTGAGGATGCGGGGAAGGGGAAGGGTAAGCTGGGATGAAGTTCAAGAGTGGGCATGGACATATATACACTACCAAATGTAAAATAGATAGCTAGTGAGAAGCAGCCACATAGCACAGGGAGATCAGCTAGATACTTTGTGACCACCTAGAGGGGTGGGATAGGGAGGGTAGGAGGGAGACGCAAGATGGAGGAGATATGGGGATATATGTATATGTATAGCTGGTTCACTTTGTTATAAAGCAGAAAGTAACAGACCATTTTAAAGCAATTATACTCCAATAAAGATGTTAAAAAAAAAAATGAAAGTGTGTCTTCATGCATTCCATCTGGATATGTGTATTGCATTCCATGTGATATGTGTATTTCACACAAATTGGCATGAAGGCATAATTCCATATTTATGTAATAAGCACAATTGAAAATTAGTCAATGTAATAATGTTTATCTCTTGAAATAATATATGCAATAAGTCTTAAATTTATGAACTCTCTCTAATGTATGAACCTGTATTATGTAAGTACTAAACTATCTAATGATAAATTTTATGATTGATTCATTTCCTCTCTAATATGGTAATATAAATTAAACTCAATTAGGATCAAGAGATATTTAATCAACAACTACTATTTTTCAAAACGCTCTTCAAGTACACAAGGCACTCTTTAAACATCTAATTCTACACAGACACAAATTTGGTTATAGCCATACAGTCAATACCTGTTTAGAACATTCTATGCATTAGGCCCTGCATTTCCTATTGGGAATAATATGATCACTGTTCTTATGAAATTTATAATCTGGGAAATTCTTCTCCTTCAAGAATCTTCCATTTTAATTACAAAGTCTAAAATAAAAGAACTTGAAAGACTAGAAAATATTAAATGAGTTCTTAGCTATGAAAAAAGATATTTATTAACAATTAACTCTTATCATGATTTAACTTTTGAATTGCAGTCAATATGGAATGTGGCATGTTTTCAAGTCACATTCAGCTAACATAAATTGCATTTGTTATGATAAAAAATATTTTATCTTTTACTTCCATGTTGGCCAATAGCACATAAATATAACAAACCATTGACTACTTACTTGGACAAGATTTATTTGAATTTTTCCATTGATATTTCAACTGAAATATTATTGTTAATTCACCTGAAGAGCAGTTGGAAAGTTTAGATTTGTACGTTTTAGATTAACAGATTTCAACCATTGAACTTCTCCTCTAGGACCTCAGCAAGTTAGATTTTTGTTAGTAAAATATGTATTTTGAGCACTGGTAGTATATATGCTATACACAGTATGTGTACAATACATTCTACATATTAACTATGTATGCATATATTCATGTATCCTATGTTGTGACACACGTAGTAGAACAATTGAAGATCATAAAATATTTTTTATTATCCAGCTATTATGGGAAATTTATTTAATAATTTAATTTAAAATTCATTACACATCCATTAGGTCAATACTGAAATATTGATGTGCACACAAATCTTCAGGGGATCTTTTTAAAATGCAGATTCCTGAACCCAACTTCCAAGGATTTTTATCCAGTATGTTTGGAGGCCTGCATTTCTAACTCTCAGGTAACACTGATGCATAGACTTCAGTGTGAGGAGCATTACACTAGATTTAAAAGTCTCTATTAGATTATAATCTACTTGGAAGCCTTGTACCTTAGTATTTTTCTTCCTCAAACTGCATGTTTTATCAAAGAAAAACATCTGAGACACAGGAATGCTTACATCAAGATTACGTATGCAAAAAATAAAAATAAAAAAAGATTACGTATGCAACTATGAGGGCAAACCGAAGATTTATAGTGTAATGAAACATGTCTTACTGGTAACAAAAAAAAAAAAAAAAAAAAAGAAAGAAAGAAAGAAAGTAAAAAGAGGCATCACCAGAGACACTGTATGGTGATCCTACCTTAATCGGTATTCTCATATTATTCCCATATCATTAAACATGAGTAGTCCTACATTCAGAGCTGTATCCACTAGAAGTTTAAAAGTATTCTGGGAGGAAAAAAAAGATTTCTATAGAATTCATTTGAATAAGACACTACTTACAAATTTTATTTTTAAAAAACAAGTTAGTGGAAAAACAAAGTACATAAAATAATGGGTATTTTATATAATTCTTGATACAAAAAGCCAAATAGACAAGAACACTGTTAGTTTCTCAGAATTTAATTAATATCAGAACATAGTCTATTATTTTGTCGGCCACCAGGAGAGAGGTTCTGACAGATGTTTTAGTGAGGAGGAAGTGGAATTTTATAACAGAAGTAATTAAATAAGCTTTATAGTTAGTTGTAAATGAATTTGTAGAAAATGCATACAGTTCTTAGTTTAAGAAAGCATTTAGACATTATTTGTAAGCTCTTTGACATCAAAGTGTTTTAGAAGTTTTCAGATATGATTTTGAACTTTGTTTTGGAGAATTCTACATTACAGTTATAATGAGGATTCCAGCAACAAAATAAACAAATGCATTTAAAAGCACATTGTATAAAATTCTGTATTAACAAGGATTGTTTCTCTGGGTACTCTATAACTTATGAATCACGGTGAATTCATGACTATTTTGTCCCTTTCCTTTGTCAGCTGTGTAAAATAGTAGCCATGATTTCTGAGTATTGAAAATCATCTTAGTAATATATATTTTGCTGTTCTATTCTACTATTCATTTTCCTTTTAAATAAAAACAGGCTAAAACAAAACACTTGTAATGATAGCCAGATCTTGTTTTTCTCTATTCTCATTTTTGACCAAACCAGTTTCTTTTACAATGAATATGAAGACTTTTAAAAGGTAAAACTATAACACAATGATGTTTTATTTAATAGATGTCTGTTTCCATTTCCTAATATTTCTGGCAACCAATGTAGAAAAACTGTAAAATTGCAGTGATTTTGAACTTGATATGTACTCTAAAATCTGTTTAAAAATACATTTCTACTGAAAAACCAAACCACTAATGTTTCAGAATGATATCTGAGTGCTTTTATTTTAAAAATGGAGTAGTTATTAGAAAAGTATGTAAAAGTAAATAGAAAAAAAGGCTATCAAAATATCAAAGGTGTCTGTATTATCACAGTCCTGGGTTTGATGCAGAAGTGCAATTTAACATTTATTCCTACAGGAGAGAGCCATTCAGGAAACCCTGGAAAATTATCCAGTCCATGTTAGTCATATGCCATGCAGGGGTATGTCTGAGCAAAATCCTAGAGACCCTATACCTGATTACAAGTTGAGCTGTTTTCAATCCCCATAACCCTCTATTAGTTTATAACCTCCCAGTGTCAGAAAATTTTCTTGCTATAAATCCACTGAATCATTTCAACAACCTCTGGGTAAAAGCTACACCTGTCCATATATAAATGGTCTAACAGGCTTTATTGTTAATGTATGAGCTATACAGAGTCAAAATAAATGCTATTGTTAATGATATTCAAAGTTTGTGATGCTAACTAAGAACCATGATAATATACTTTCTTCATTTTTGGCAAAAGGAAAATGGAAGACTGAACAAACCAGTTAAGATGATAGCAAAAGTTCAGTTAGGACTCTTAAAATATTCATGCTCCAAAAGACCCCAAACTTTTTGTAGCTGGAAAAATTTTTTATAGAGCAAAGGAAAGGGTGTCAATTTCACACCCTAATGCCATCTCTTCTTGCATTCAACTCCTAACATAAAATCCAGATTTATTTTCTATGTTCATTATTCATAATTTCTTCTTTCTCTCACTCTATCTCAACTCCTGCTGTGGACTGACAAATTCATCAGATTTGTGGGTGGCCAGTGTCCAAATGTTATAACTATGTGTTGATTAGGTCAAAGTATTAGTCAAAATTATTTGAAGTTTTATAACTTCTCTACTAACTTTTTGTTTTAGAAATAATGAAGAGACAGGTCTGTGCTCTTTTTGAATTTCTTCACCCCTCGCACCTTTTATACAAAACTGGACTTTTCTCATTAAGTCAGACTTCCGTGTTCATGAAGACTCAAGGATTTATAAAATTATTTCTTCCTAGGGAAGAGATATGATTTATATATACATGGGAAATGCTTAGATAAGACTATGCCGTGAGCTCTATGATCATTTTAGTAAACTATTAAGAATTATATACTATCATTTTATACATAAGAAAATACATTGATTTGTAAATTTTCTTTCACCATGACTTATCAAATCAATTATTCTTATTAGCAACTAGCTTAGTGTTTTTTTTAATTAATTAATTAATTAATTTATGGCTGTGTTGGGTCTTCATCTCTGTGCGAGGGCTTTCTCTAGTTGTGGCAAGTGGGGGCCACTCTTCATCACGGTGTGCGGGCCTCTCACTATTGCGGCCTCTCTTGTTGCAGAGCACAGGCTCCAGACGTGCAGGTTCAGTAATTGTGGCTCACAGGCCCAGTTGCTGCACGGCATGTGGGATCTTCCCAGACCAGGGCTCGAACCCATGTCCCCTGCATTGGCAGGCAGATTCTCAACCACTGCACCACCAGGGAAGCCCTTAGTGTTTGTTTTTGTTTTGCTTTCTTTACAATTGTTGCCATAATTTTATGTGTCAGCAGATTGGCCATCTTTGTAATTGATGAAAAATTATGTATTACTTCAACTTTGCTAATAATGACGGACGAAGAATTGAAATACATTATAGCAGAACGTTAATATATCAGTCCTTAAATGAGCAACATTATTAACTGAAAAATAAAATGACACACTATAGAACTCTGTACATTTTAATGAATCTCAAAAAACTTTGGAAGTCATTTGCAGTGTTTTACTTCTTACGGTTTTATAATAAGCTGTTCAACAAGAATAGGAAAATATAGTTAGTGTTTAAGTTTAAAGAAGTCTAATTTTATACTGCTACAAATAGGCCTCTAAGTTTTCATCTAATCCATTATTTAATGGAGTGTTAAAATTTTATTTCTGAACATGTAAGAAAGTGTTGTCTCCAAGTATTTACTCCCAAAGCTAATCCTTTTTGACTGAGAAGGTCATTGGGGAATTAGGATCTGAGCTCTTATTAGAATAAACACGTTATCTATTTTTTGCAGTATGTTTTATTTGTCGTGATCACTGTGACTGCTTAGATAACGTTTCCATTTTTATGCTTTGCTTAGACATCTATGTGTCACCCTCTCCATAGAATGTCAGTGGCTGAGAAATCGGAAATGGAGAAATCAAAAATTTTCAGACCATTCTGTTATAGTATTAGTGACTGTAAAAGATTATGTTTGAACTTAGTGGTATAAATTTAGAGTAAGCGATAGAAGGCAGGAGAAGCTGTATTAGCTAGGGCTTATCTAGCCTAAGATTTACACACAAAGGTGGTCAAACTGAATGTTAATATCAGACAATCCAAGATTTGGTAGAAGGAAATAAGAAATGCTTACGCTGTTCCCATTAGATAAGGAAAAGAATGAGGAAAGCAAGGTAGAAGATAACGTGTCTCCTGTGTTCTTTCTCCAACTAGCTTTTCTGTCAGTATTTTCATGAAACTTGAAGAAAAACAGTTTAGTATTTCCTAAAACACCTTGATTTCATGAGTCAGTTTCCATTATTGCAAAGGAGAATGAGGATTGTTTTCCATGTTAGTTAATCTGTCATCATGGATCCACAGATGCAGAAAACTATCTGTGATTTAATATATTCATCAGCAGAAGAAATATTTTTAAATAAGGCTTTAATTTTAAGCAAACACAAACAAAAATCTCTTTTTTATTCTCCAGATGACAGTTGGGAAATGTTTGCCTGGAAATAGTTATGATTATAAGTACTCCCCACCCGGGTTCACTTTGTTGTTTACAAACCGACCGGCTTTGCTATGTGCTGATTTACACATGCTTTGGGGAGTATTTTCTTACCTTTTAAAAATGGCCACTTTTGAAAGTTTTCTTCAAAATGATGATAGTATTCAGTATGATATACAATAATATAAAATCATTATGATAAAATTAATAATTCTAAGTGGGACCTTCAAGAAGGTGGAGGAGTAAGAGATGGAGATCACCTTCCACCCCACAATTACATCAAAAATACATCTACATGTGGAACAACTCCTACAGAACACCTACTGAATGCTGATAGAAGACCTCAGACTTCCCAAAAGGCAAGAAACTCCCCATGTACCTGGGTAGGGCAAAAGAAAAAAGAAAAAACAGAGATAAAAGAATAGGGATGGGACCTGCACCTCGGGGAGGGAGCAGTGAAGGAGGAAAAGTTTCCACACACTAGTAAACCCCTTCACTGGTGGAGATGGGGGGTGGGTGGGGGGAAGCTTCAGAGCCACAGAAGAGAGCACAGAAATGGGAGCAGAGGGCAAAATGGAGAGATTCCCACACAGAGGATTGGTGCCGACAAGCACTCATCAACCTGAGAGACTTGTCTGCTCACCCGCTGGGGCAGGTGGGGACTGGGAGATGAGGCTCCAGCTTTGGAGTTCAGATCCCAGGGAGAGGACTAAGGTTGGCTGTGTGAACACAGCCAGAAGGGAGCTAGTGTGCCACAGCTAGCCTGGAGGGAGTCCAGAAAATAGTCTGGAACTGCCTAAGAGGCAAGAGACCATTGTTTCAGGGTGCTCAAGGAGAAGGGATTCTCCTAAGTGAGCCCCAGAGACAGGCACGAGCTGCGGCTATCAGCACAGACACAAGAGACGGGCATGAAATGCTAAGGCTGCTGCTGCAGCCACCTAGAATCTTGTGTGCAAACACAGGTCACTATCCATACCTCCCCTCCCAGAACCCTGTGCAGCCACCACTGCCAGGGTCCCATGATACAGGGACAACTTCCCCGGGAGAGCACATGGTGCACCTCAGGCAGTTACAACGTCGTGCTGGTCTCTGAAGCTGCAGGCTCACCCTGCATTCCATATCCCCCCGTCCCCCAGCCTGAGTGAGCCAGAGCTCCCTAATCAGCTGCTATTTTAACCCCATCCTGTCTGGGCAGGGAACAGACGCCCTCAGGTGATGTACATGCGGGGGTGGGGGGATGTGATAATCCAAAGCTGAACCCCAGGAAATGGGCGGACAAAGAAGAGAAAGGGAAATTTCTCTCAGCAGCCGCACGAGCAGCAGATTGAATCTCCACAATCAACTTGATGTACACTGCATCTGTGGAATACCTAAATAGACAGCAAATCATCCCAAAACTGAGGCAGCAAACTTTGGGAGCAACTGTGGACTTGGGGTTTGTTCTCTGTATCTAATTTGTTTCTGGTTTTATGTTTATCTTAGTTTAGTATTTAGACATTATTATCATTGGTAGATTTGTGTATTGGTTTGGTTGCTCTCTTCCTTCATTTTATATATGTATATATATATATATATTGTTTTTCTTTTTCTCTTTTCGTGAGTGTGTATGTGTATGTTTCGTTGCGTGATTTTGTCTGTATAGCTTTGCTTTTACCATTTGCCCTAGGGTTCTGTCTGTCCGTTTTTCATTTTTAGTATAGTTTTTAGTGCTTGTTATCATTTGTGCATTTGTTTTTTGGTTTGGTTGCTCTCTTCTTTCTTTCTTTTTTTTTATTACTTTTAATTTTTTAATTTTATTTTTTATTTTAATAACTTTATTTTATTTTTCTTTCTTTCATTCTTTCTTTTTTTCCTCCCTTTTCTTCTGAGCCATGTGGCTGACACAGTCTTACTGCTCTGGCTGGGTGTCAGGCCTGAGCCTCTAAGGTGGGGGAGCTGAGTTCAGGACATTGGACCACCAGAGACCTCCTGGCGCCATGTAATATCAAATGAAGAAAGCTCTCCCAGTGATCTCCATCTCAATGCTAAAACCCAGCTCCACTCAAAGACCAGCTAGCTCCAATGGTGGACACCCTATGCCAAACAACTAGCGAGACAGGAATACAACACCTTCCATTAGCAGAGAGGCCGCCTAAAACCATAATAAGGTCAAAGACACCCGAAAACACATCACCAGCTGTGGTCCTATTCACCAGAAAGACAAGATCCAGTCTCAACCACCAGAACACAGGCACCACTCCCCTCCACCAGGAAGCCTACACAACCCACTGAACCAACTGTACCCACTGGTAGCAGAAACCAAAAACAATGAGAACTACAAACCTGCAGCTGGTGAAAAGGAGACCCCAAACACAGTAAGTTAAGCAAAATGAGAAGACAGAGAAATACATAGCAGAAGAAGGAGCAAGGTAAAAACACACAAGACAAAACAAATGAAATAGGCAGTCTACCTGAAAAAGAATTCAGAGTAATGATACTAAAGTTGATATAAAATCTTGGAAATAGAATGGAGAAAATACAAGAAATGTTTAACAAGGATTTAGAAGAATTAAACAGCAAACAAACAATGATGAACAACACAATAAATGAAATTTTAAAAATCTCTAGAAGGAATCAATAGCAGAATAACTGAGGCAGAAGAATGGATAAATCATGTGGAAGATAAAATAGTGGAAATAACTACCACAGAAGAGAATAAAGAAAAAAGAGTGAAAAGAATTGACGACAGTCTCAGAGACCTCTGGGACAACATTAAACACACCAACATTCGAATTATAGGGGCCCCAGAAGAAAAAGAGAAAAAGAAAGGGACTGAGAAAATATTTCAAGAGATTATAGTTGAAAACTTCCCTAATATGGGAAAGGAAATAGTCAATCAAGTCCAGGAAGCACAGAGTCCCATATAGGATAAATCCAAGGAGAATCTGCCAAGACACATATTAAACAAATTATCAAAAATAAAATACAAAGAAAAATTATATAAAGCAGCAGGGAAAAGCAACAAATAATATACAGAGGATCCCCATAAGTTTGACAGCTGATCTTTCAACAGAAACACTTCAAGCAAGAAGGGAGTGGCAGGACATATTTAAACTGATGAAAGGGAAAAACATACAACCAAGATTACTTTTTCCAGCAAGGATCTCATTCAGATTCAAAAGAGAAATTAAAAACTTTACACACAAGCAAAAACTAAGAGGATTCAGCACCACCATACCAGCTTTACAACAAATGCTAAAGGAAATTCTCTAGGCAGGAAACACAAGAGAAGGAAAAGATGTACAATTACAAGCCCAAACCAATTAAGAAAATGGTAATAGGAACATACATATAGGTAACTACCTTAAATGTAAACGGATTAAATGCTCCAACCAAAAGACATAGACTGGCTGAATGGAAATGAAAACAAGACCCATATATACACTGTCTACAAGAGTCCCACTTCAGACCTAGGGACACATACAGACTGAAAGTGAGGGGATGGAAAAAGACATGCCATGCAAATGGAAATCAACATAAAGCTGGAATAGCAATTCTCATATCAGACAAAACAGGCTTTAAAATAAAGACTATTACAAGAGAAAAAGAAGGGCATTACATAATGATCAAGGGATCAATCCAGGAAGAAAAGAGAACAATTGTAAATATTTATGCACCCAACATAGAAGCACCTCAATACATAAAATAAATGCTAACAGCCATAAAAGGGTAAATCAACAGTAACACAGTAATACTAAGGGATTTTAACACCCCACTTTCACCAATGGACTGAACATCCTAAATGAAAATAAATAAGGAAACACAAGCTTTAAATAATGTATTATACAAGATGGACTTAATTGATATTTATGGGACATTCCATCCAAATACAACAGAATAAACTTTCTTCTCAAGTGCTCATGGAACATTCTCCAGGACAGATCATATCTTGGGTCACAAATCAAGCCTTGGTAAATTTAAGAAAATTAAAATCATGTCAAGTATCTTTTCTGACCACAATGCTATAGGACTGGATATCAATTACAGGAAAAAAAACTGTAAAAAATACAAACACAGGGAGGCTAAACAATACGCTAGTAAATAACCAAGAGATCACTGAAGAAAGCAAAGAGGAAATCAAAAATTACCTAGAAACAAATGACAATGAAAAAACAATGGCCCAGAAACTATGGAATACAGCAAAAGCAGTTCGAAGAGGGAACTTTATAGCAATACAATCCTACCTTAAAAACAAGAGAAATCTCATATAAACAACCTAACCTTACATCTAAAGCGATTAGAGAAAGAAAAAAAAAAAAAACCCAAAGTTAGCAAAAGGAAAGAAATCATAAACATCAGAACAGAAATAAATGAAAGAAACAATGGCAAATATCAATGAAACTAAATGCTAGTTCTTTGAAAAGATAAACAAAGTTGATAGACCATTAGCCAGACTGATCAAGAAAAAAAGGGAGAAGACTCAAATCAATAGAATTAGAAATGAAAAAGAGAAGTAAAAATTGACACTGCATAAATACAAAGGATCATGTGAGGTTACTACAAGTAACTCTATGCCAATAAAATGGACAGCCTGGAAGAAATGGACACATTGTTATAAAAGCACAACCTTCCGTGACTGAACCAGGAAGAAATAGAAAATATAAACAGACCAATCACAAGCACTGAAATTGAGACTGTGATTAAAAATCTTCCAACAAAAACCCAGGACCAGATGGCTTAACAGGTGAATTCTATCAAACATTTAGAGAAGAGCTAACACCTATCCTTTTCAAACTCTTCAAAAATATAGCAGAGCGAGGAACACTCCGAAACTCATTCTACAAGGCCACCATCACCCTGATACCAAAACCAGACAAAGATATCACAAAAAAAGAAAACTACAGGCCAATATCACTGATGAACAGAGATGCAAAAATCCTCAACAAAATACCAGGAAACAGAATCCAACAGCACATTAAAAGGATCATACAACATGATCACATGGGGTTTACCTCAGGAATGCAAGGATTCTTCAATATATGCAAATCAATCAATGTGATAAACCATATTAACAAACTGAAGGAGAAAAATGATATGATCTTCTCAACAGATGCAGAAAAAGCTTTTGACAAAATTCAACACCCATTTATGATAAAAAACCCTCCAGAAAGTAGGAATAGAGGGAAGTTGCCTCAACATAATAAAGGTCATGTATGAGAAACCCACAGTCAGCATCATTCTCAATGGTGAAAAACTGCCACCATTTCCTCAAAGATCAGGAAGAAGACAAGGTTGGCCACTCTCACCACTCTTTTTCCACATAGTTTTGGAAGTTTTAGCCACAGCAATCAGAGAAGAAAAAGAAATAAAAGGAATCCAAACCGGAAAAGATGTAAAACTGTCACTGTTTGCAGATGACATGATACTATACATAGAGAATCCCATAGATGCTACCAGAAAACTACTAGGACTAATCAGTGAATTTAGTAAAGTAGCAAGATACAAAATTAATGCATAGAAATATCTTTCATCCCTATACACTAATGATGAAAAATCTGAAAGAGAAATTAAGGGAACACTCCCATTTACCATTGCAACAAAATGAATAAAATACCTACTAGTAAACCTACCTAAGGAGACAAAAGACCTGTATGCAGAAAGCCATAAGACACTGATGAAAGAAATTAAAGATGATACCAACAGATGGAGAGATATACCATGTTCTTGGATTGGAAGATTCAACATTGTGAAAATGACTATACTACCCACAGCAATCTACAGATTCAGTGCAATCCCTACCAAACTCCCAATGGCATTTTTCACAGTACTAGAACAAAATATTTCATAATTTGTATGGAAACACAAAAGACCCAAATAGCCAATGCAATCTTGAGAAAGAAAAATGGAGCTAGAGGTGTCATGCTCCCATACTTCAGACTATACTACAAAGCTACTGTAATCAAGACATATGGTACTGGCACAAAAACAGAAATACAGATCAGTGGAACAGAATAGAAAGCCCTGAGATAAACACATGTGTCACCTTATCTTTGATAAAGGAGGCAAGACTATACAATGGAGAAAAGACAGCCTCTTCAAAAAATGGTGCTGGGAAACCTAGACAGCTACATGTAAAAGAATGAAATCAGAACATTCCCTAACACCATACACAAAAATAAACTCAAAATGGATTAAAGACCTAAATGTAAGGCCAGACACTATAAAACTCTTAGAGGAAAACATAGGCAGAACACTCTATGCAATATATCACAGCAAGATCCTTGTTGACCCACCACCTAGAGAAATGGAAATAAAAACAAACAAAAAAAAAACCAAATGGGACCCAATGAAACATAAAAGCTGTTGCACAGCAAAGGAAACCATAAGCAAGACAAAAAGACAATTCTCAGAATGGGAGAAAATGTTTGCAAATGAAGCAACTGACAAAGGATTGTTCTCCAAAATATACAAGAAGCTCATGCAGCTCAATATCAAAAAATGAAACAACCCAATCCAAAAATGGGCAGAAGGCCTAAATAGACATTTCTCCAAAGAAGATATACAGATGACCAACAAACACATAAAAGGATGCTCAACATCACTAATCATTAGAGAAATGCAGATCAAAACTACAATGAGGTATCACCTCACACAGGTGAGAATGGCCATCATCAAAAAATCTACAAACAATAAATGTCAGAGAGGGTGTGGAGAATAGAAAACCCTCCTGCACTGTTTGTGGGAATGTAAATTGGTACAGCCACTATGGAAAACAGTATGGAAGTTCCTTAAAAAACTAGAAATAGAAGTACCATACGACCCAGCAATCTGACTGCTGGGCATATACCCTGAGAAAACCATAATTCAAAAAGAGTCATGTACCACAATTTTCAATTGCAGCTCTCTTTACAATAGCCAGCAACCTAAGTGTCCATCGACAGATGAATGCATAAAGAAGATTTGGCACATATATACAATGGAATATTACTCAGCCATAAAAAGAAATGAAATTGAGTTATTTGTAGTGAGGTGGATGGACCTAGAGACTATCATACAGAGTGAAATCTGTCAGAGAGGGAAACATAAATACCTTATGCTAACACATATATATGGAATCTAAAAAAATAAATAAAAATTGTTCAAAGAACCTAGGGGCAGGACAGGAATAAAGATGCAGACATATAGAATGGACTTGAGGACATGAGGAGGGGGAAGGGTAAGCTGGGACTAAGTGAGAGAGTGGCATGGACATATATACACTGTTTTGATTTATGTCATAGAGTTTTCTGCCTGTTTTCCTCCAAGAGTTTTATAGTGTCTGACCTTACATTTAGTTCTTTAATCCATTTTGAATTTATTTTTGTTTATGGTATTAAGAAGTGTTCTAAATTCATTCTTTTACTTATAGCTGTCCAGAATACTACTCAGCCATAAAAAGAAATGAAATTGAGTTACTTGTAGTGAGGTGGATGGACCTAGAGTCTGTCATACAGAGTGAAGTAACTCAGAAAGAGAAAAACAAAAACCATATGCTAACACATATATATGGATTCTAAAAAAAAAAAAAAAAAAAAAAAAAAAAGGTTCTGATGAACCTAGGGGCATGATAGGAATAAAGATGCAGACATAAAGAATGGACTTGAGGACACGGGAAGGGGGAAGGGTAAGCTGGGACGAAAAGAGAGAGTGACATGGACATATATACACTACCAAATATAAAATAGATAGCTAGTAGAAAGCAGCCACATAGTACAGGGAGATCAGCTTGGTGCTTTGTGCCCACCTAGAGAGGTGGGATAGGGAGGGTGGGAGGGAGATGCAAGAGGGAGGTGATATGGGGATATATGTATACATATAGCTGATTCACTTTGTTATACCGCAGCAACTAACACAACATTGTAAAGCAATTATACTCCAATAAAGATGTTAAAAAAATTAATAATTCTAGACAATTAAACAAACATATGAATCAATCAAATGAAAAATGTTATTTTCTTCTTAATAACCAAAATTATTTTAATGGTATAGTTGCTTTGAGGACACATCTCTGCGTTTCTTTTTCTCCTACTTTGAACAATGAAAACACTGTTTGTAGTGCAACCATGATTACTTTCAACTTCATGTTAAACTAGTCTATGCATTAAAAATGTATAAGCTGCATCTTTCCCTTGAGGAAGCGATTGTAGATTAGGGTTTAGTTCTGTGTGGCACCTTACTTTCCTTAAGAAATCACTGTACCGGATTTTCTTCCAATTTATAGGCTTCTATCCCTGCAGAGTGGGGAAGCAGATGCCTTGCTCCCCCATGCTGTACACTCTTGTCACATTGTGCTTTGAGGAAGTGAAAGACACAGCCCAGCAATGTGCTGCCTGTCCAGCTGCTTTGAGGAAGAATGCAGCCCTCCTCCAACTCCCAGTTTCTCTTCCCCTTTGCATCTGCACTTGTTAGTGAAGAGGACGGTGCATCCATCAAACGTTCAAAAAAATGGTTTCTAAGGGGGACACATAAAAAGTCGCCTGGGCTTCTGCCATTTGAAGTTATAAAAATTCTGAATATTTTCTATTTATAACTACACCAATAAATAAGCATCATTAGCATATGAATTCATGAAGGGTTTTAATGAAGAAGAGTTATATATTTGTTTATTAATTTTAAAGAAACCTTATTTTCCTATTCACAGGTAATTTATCTCCTATGTTTGAATATTGTTGAGTATTGTCACAGAGATTAGAAAAAAATAGAAAAGAAAGGACATTATAAGAGGCAACTCATGCCAAAGCAGAAAGCTAAATGTAAGGAGTCCCTGAAAAGGGAGAAAAAAATAAAATTACTATTTAATAAAAATCATGTTCTAGTCTTCTGGCGTATTATTCATCTTGCCTCCCTATTTGACAGATTTTTCAGTTTAGCTCCTGTTGAATTCTTTGTATGTAGTTAAATATGCTGAATTTTGAACTATATAAATTCCATATAACTTAGGCTAGCATTTATGCTCCTCCATAATGTGCCCCTAATTTTATCATGTATCTTTCCTTATACGGAATTCTCCACCTGAAATTCTTTTATCTGTCTTTACAAATATAAGTTCTGAGTGTCAAAGCTTTGATAAAATGCCTCTTCTAACACTGAGATTTCCTTGATTCTTGAAATTTTCTTGGTATTTTCTCTGCTCTATCTGTCCTCAATGGAGTAGGAGAAAGAGAGAAAGTGGAGAATAACTTTTATTTCTTTGAACATTTATAGGACATTGACATCTTCTGGAAAGGAACTGAACTGAACTGAACCGTTATTGACTTAACTTCTATATTAGAACCTAAATGTTTTAAGATGATGTTCAGGTCTGATTAATCTTTGTAGTACCCAATGGCATTACATGGTATTTGCTCATAGTAAATGTTGATTCTATGTACAATAATTGCATGACATATTTTTTGAAAAATAAGTAAATAAATCTTTATTACTTAATGTCTTATTTTATTAAATATTCAAAATACATTTATTCCATCAGTATTTCTTTTGAATTATTACAAATAATTCTCCACTTGCCTGAAGAGGGTAAATGACTTATATTTTCCCCATCTCTGCAGTTCCCTGCCTTTCTCATCAACTTGAGAATCATCATAGTCAATAGTACCATGTGTATGTGGGTGGTGTAAATAAAAGTGGAGAATTTTATGGACGATTATGGATGGTATATTTGAGATATTTGATCTAGAATTTACTATTATATTTAAGGATTAATGGTATGGAGTATTTGAAATTATGATTATCATAGAAAATCTAGTAAGTATGGTACTATGTTTATTCAAAGCTTCCATCATCGATAGGGGAGGGTGAGATGGGAAAAGAATCACCTCACTTCAAAATCATATATAGTGACATGGAATAGAAAACTATATGCCTGTAGATTATAATGATAAATATTTTATGAGATTCTAATCTTGACTATGCACTAAGTAGTGAGATCTGAATTTAATCCATCCAATTCTAATTAAATTAATACATTTGCCCCATGTAATTTCCGTTATATTTATTAAGGTGCACTGGATTTTATTAGGACTCATAACTGCCCTCTAAGTTTTGTCTTTTCATGGTGTGATATCTACTGTTGGTGTTCTACCTCTCCTTTCTGGCTAAAAGAGTTATGCGGTTTGTTCTGGAGTTTGTCAAATACTGGACGATATCTCTAGAGAATGAACTCACTCATTTTGCTAATGATTCGTTTAGAAATGGTTATATAACCAGGTTTGGCAAAAATATATGAGGAGGTTTTATAGTAAAGAGAATTTCTTCAAAATACTTAACTATTTAATAGAAAGAAATGCTACTCAAGCTATCTCACTAACCCTTCATCTCATACTTCTTTCTTCTTTTTGGACATTTTTATGCTTCTTAGACATACTAAAAGCCATCTTGTAACCATAAAGAGATGGTCAAGAGCTCCACAGAGAAGCTGACCCAGATCCCTGACATTATGGAGTCACTAAACAAACTCTGGAACTTCCAACCTAAGTATATTTATTATGTTAGCATAATAAATATTTTACACTTAAAAAAAGGGTACTCTATTTCTTGTAGCAAAAAATCATAATTGACATAAATATTAATTTTGGTATGTCCACATCATCATATAAATGATCATTGCATTAAAGAGTATTTAATACTACTTAAGGAAATCTGTAGCCTCCTGGCAATTAACCTTCAGAAACAATTTTTACTATAGTACAAACAATATATGATGTCTTCAAAATACCAAAGCCAGTTGAAAAACAATGCTAGTTGATATTATGGCAGAGGCTACCATTCAACCAAGAGCGGCACCTCACAGAAACTTTGGCTCTCTACCACCATTTAATGGAACTTCAAGTTCAGGAGGCATGTGATCTGCCTACCAAGGTATTTATAATGATGAGTTGCCAAATAGTTTGTCATCACCTGACAAAGATCGCTAGCTTTCCAATCTCTGATATTACTTTTCTCACACTGCCTGACCCTTATGCCAGTGCAACAATTTCTTTTTATATTACAGAGTAACTCCAGTTATACTACCAATACAGATGACTGAAGACTGAAGGAATAGGCCTTGAGTGGCAAAGGTCTTGTAAGACTTTTCATTTAAGCAAATGACAGCATCATTAGCATTAGAGCTCTAATCTGTAACAATAGGCTTTAATCTTTTCTGTGATGTTAAAGATCTGAGCCTTTTGTTTTGGATTGCCTTAAGGTAGCTGTCAGAAAATTAAAAGGGACAGGGACCATGGATGCAGGGAAGCCAAACACAAAAACAACAAAAAAAGGGCTTAAAAAATATTTACAGGAAGGGACTCTGAGTATGGTTACTTTACATGGAACAGACTTGAAAACATATATCACATATACTATTTCTAAAATTTTTAATTTTGAAATTATTATGGATGCACCAGAAGTTGCAAATATAGTGAAATAGGTCCCATATATTCTGCATCCAGTTTCTCCCGATGGTAACTTCTTCCATAATTATAGTACAATATCAAAACCGGGATTTTGACATTGGTATAATGTCTGTTTATAATTTTATATCACTTTATCACTTGTGTAGATTTGAATAATCACCACTGCAATCAAGATAACAAGCTATATTCCATTACCAAAAGATCTCCCTCATGTTATCTCTTTATAGTCAGGCTAACACCCTACTCCCCACCATCACAAACCATTGGCAAACATTAATATGTTTTCCACCTCTATAATTCTGTAATTTCAAGAATTTTATAGAAATAGAATCTTCTACTATGTAACCTTTAAGGATTGGCTTTTTTCACTTAGTATACTTTTCTGGAGATGTATCATGTTGTTATGTATGTTAATAGTTCTTTTTATTGCTCAATATCATTTATGGTATGGATATACCTTGTTTGTCTAACCATTTGCTCATTGAAGAGCATTTGAGTTGTTTCCAGATTTTGGAAAATCTATTTTCGCTATTATGAATAAAACTGTTATAATTATTTCTGTACAGATTTTTGTGTGGACATAAGTTGTAATTTCTCTGGGATAAATGTTCAGGAATGCAAGCACTGGGCCAAATGAAAGTTACATGTTTAGTTTCTAAAGAAGCTGGCAATCTGTTTTCCAGAGGGGCTGTGTAATTTTACACTCTGACATGCAATGTATGAATGATCCAGTTTCCATCCTTGCCAAAATTTGATGTCACTATGTTTTTTATTTTTTTAATTTTAAGTATTCTAATAGGTGTGTAGTGATATTTCATTGTGTTTAATTTACATTTCCCTAATGGTTAATAATGCTGAACATCTTTTCATGTACTTATTTGCCATCTGCATATACACTTTTGTGAAATATCTCTTCATGTCTTTTGCCCATTTTCTAATTGGATTTTTTTAACTTTTGAGTTTCCAAAATTATATTTTAAATTCTAGTCTTTTGTTTGATTTGTGCTTGTGATTTGCAAATATCTTTTTTCCTGTCTGTAGCTTGAGTTTTCATCCTCTTAACAGAGTTTTTCATAGAGCAAAAGTTTCTAATTTTGTTGAGGGGAAATTTATTGATTTTTCTTTTTATAGATTACATTTTTGGTGGCAAAATTCACTACAATGTTGTTCTCAGGACCTGAGGTCACCAGCTACTCTTTCTTCTTCTCTTTAACATTGAGTCATTAAACATCTGTTTATACATAATGGACAAGGTTTTCTGTTGTGCTTCTTTAGCAGGAGGAATAGGGAAAAGTACGAAATCAGCCTATACTAAGTTTTTGAGACAATTTTTCCTAAAAGAAACCACCTACATGGTCTTAAAAAAAGCAGCCTGCAATAGTTTGACAAGCATTAAAACAACTTTCATAGGAAACAGACTAAGATCCTGTCCATTCTCCCCTGTGTCCAATTCAGATGTGTCCATAGAAGATAATGCATGCCCAAGTTGTCAACTCAAGGATTACTAAGAGATAATCCTCCTACAAAAGAGCATCCATTTCTTTCTTTTTCTTTCTTCATTATTTTTTTTTTTTTGGCCAGCTTTATTGTGATAAAATTGACATATAATATTGTATATGTTTAATGCATACAATTGATGATTTGATATGTGTATATACTGTGGAATACCACAATAAGGTTAGTTAAAACATTGTTTACCTCACATAATTACCATTTTGTTGTTGTTGTAGTTATGGTAAGAACATTAAACCTCTAACCTCATAGCAGCTTTCAATACAATATAGTATTGTTACTCTAATCACCATACTGTGCATTAGATCCCTGGAACTTATTCCTCTTTGAACTGGAAGTTTGTAACCTTACCACCATCTCCCCATTTCCCCCACCCCTCAGCCCTAGAAACAACCATTCTACTCTCTGTTTATATGAGTTCAATGTTTTCCAATTCTGCAAACATACAGTATTTGTCTTTGTCTGATTAGTTTGCTTATCATAATGCCCTCAAAGTCCATTCACGTTGTCACAAATGGAGTGATTTCATTCTTTTTTTAATGACTGAATAATATTCCATTGTACATTTATACCAAAGGATACCAAATCTTTACTTGGTGAGGATACCAAATTCCTACTTTATCCCTTCATCTATGCTTGGAACTTTAGGATGTTTTCGTGCCTTGGCTATTGTGAATAATGCTGAAATGAACACAGAAGTGCAGATGTCTCTTTGAGATAGTGATTTCATCTTCTTCAGCTACTTATGCAGAAGTAGGATTGCTGGATCATATGGCAGTTCTATTTTTAATTTTTGGGGGAACCTCCATACTGTTTTCCATAGTGGGCATACCATTGTACATTTCTCCCAAAAGTACACTGGATTTCCCTTTTCTCTACATCCTCACCAGTATTTATTACCTCTTGTCTTTTTGATTACCATTCTAATGGATGTGAAATGATACCTCACTGTGATTTTGATTTTCATTATCCCAATGATTAGTGATATTTAGCACTTTTCCATGTACCTGTTGGCCATTTGTATATCTACTTTGGAAAAAAGTTTATTCAGGTCCACCTTGTAACTTTATTTTTGGCCCACTTTTTTTTTTTTTTTTTTTTTTTTTTTAAAGAATTTCACTTTATTTATTTTTTGGCTGTGTTGGATTTTTGTTTCTGTGCGAGGGCTTTCTCTAGTTGTGGCAAGCGGGGGCTACTCTTCATTGCGGTGCGCGGGCCTCTCACTATCGCAGCCTCTCGTTGCGGAGCACAGGCTCCAGACGCGCAAGCTCAGTAGTTGTGGCACACGGGCTTAGTTGCTCCATGGCATGTGGGATCCTCCCAGACCAGGGCCCGAACCCGTGTCCCCTGCATTGGCAGGCAGATTCTCAACCACTGCGCCACCAGGGAAGCCCCTGGCCCACTTTTTAATTGGATTTTTTTTTTTTTTTTTTTTTTTTGCTGTTGAATTGTCTAAGTTCCTTATATATTTTAGATATCAACCTCTTATCAGATGCATGGTTTGCAAATATTTTCTCCCATGCTATAGGCTGCCTTTTTAGTTTGTTGACTGCTTCTTTTGCTGTGCAGAAGCTTTTAGTTTGATGTAGTCACACTTTGTTTTGTTTTGTTTTGCTTTTTTAGCTTGTGCTTTTGGTGTCGTATCAAAAAGTCATTGCAAAACCCTGGTCAAGGAGCTTTTCCCCTGTGTTTTCTTCTAGGAGTTTTATGGTTTTAGGTCTTGCATTTAAGTCCTAAATCCTTATATTAAGCCCTTAATTTTTATGAATGTTATAAGTTAGGGGTCCAATTTCATTCTTTTTCATGTGGATTTCCAGTTTTCCCAACCTCATTAACTGGAGAGACTCTATTTTCTCCATTGAGTATTCCTGGAAACCTTTGCAAATATTAATTTACCATACATGTGTGGATTTATTTCTGAGCTCTTGATTCTATCCTATTGGTCTATGTGTTTGTTTTTATGTCAATAGTATACTCTTTTGATAATAAAAGCTTTGTGGTATAGTTTGAAATCAGGAAGTGTTATCTCTCCAGCTTTGTTCTTTCTCAAGATTGTTTTGGTAATTTGGGTTTTTTTGTGGTTTCATGCAAATTTAATTTTTTTTTTTCTATTTCTGTGAAAAATGCCACTGAAATTTTGTTAGTGATCGCATGGGCTCTATATGGCTTTTGGTAGTATAGACATTTTAACAATATTAACTTTTCCAGTCCTTTCATTTATTTGTGTCTTCAATTTCTTTCATCAATATCTTGTAGTTTTCAGTGATGGACACTTCACTTCCTCGGATAAATTTATTTCTAAGTACTTTATTGTTTTTATGCTATTGTGAACAGGATTGTTTTCTTCATTTCTTCCTCAAATAGTTCATTGTTATTGTATAGAAATGTTACTGATTTTGTATGTTGATTTTGTATCTTGCAGCTTTACTGAAATTGTTTATTAGTTCTAACAGTTATTTTTGTGGAGTCTTTAGGATTTTCTATACATATAAAATCATGTCATATTCAAACAGAGATAATTTTACTTCTCCCTTTCTGATTTGGATGACTTTTATTTCTCTTCTTGTCTAATTGCTCTGGCTAGGACTTCCATCACCCTCTTGAATAGGAGTGGTGAGAGTGTTCATTCTTGTCATGTTCTTGATCTTAGAGGGAAAGCTTTTCAGCTTTTCACCTTTGAGTATGATGTTAACTGTTGGTTTGCCATCTATTGTCTTTATTATGTTGAGGTATGTTTCCTTCTATGCTCAATTTTTGGGAAGTTTTTATCAAGAAAGGGTCTCAAATATTGTCAAATGCTCTTTCTGTATCCATTGAGATGATTATATGATTTTTGTCTTCCATGCTATTAATGTGGTGTATCATATTTACTGATATGCATATATTGAATCATCCTTGTATTGCAGGAATAAATCCCACTTGATCACAGTGTATGATACTTTTAGTATGCTGTTGAATTCAGTTTAATAGTATATTACTGAGAATTTTGGCATCTATATTCATCAGGGATATTGGCCCATAGTTTCCTTTTCTTGTAGTTATCTTGTCTAGGTTTGGTATCATGGTAATGCTGGCCTCATCAAATGGTAAGCATTCCCTCATGTTTTTGGAAGAGTTTGAGAAGAATTATAAGAATTGACATCAATTCTCATTTAAATATTCAGTAAAATTAACCCATGAAATGATCTGGTGCTAGTTTTTTTTGTTTTGTTTTTAATTGGGAGTTTTTTTTTTTTTTATTACTAATTTAATCTCCTTATTTGTTACTGCTCTGTTCAGATTTTCTAGTTCTTCATGATTCAGACTTGATAGGTTATATGGTTCTAGAGATGTATTTATTTCTTCTAGGTTTTCCATGTTGTTAGCATATAATTTTTCACAGTATTCTCTTTTGAGCTTTTGTATTTCTATGGTAAAAGTTGTAATGCAGTGTAACATTTTTTTTTTTTTCACTTATAATTTTAACTATTTGAATACTCTCTCTTTTTCTTGGTAAGTTAGCTAAAGGTTGGCCAATTGTTTTATCCTTTCAAAATACCATCTGTTAATTTTGTTGATCTTTTCTATTATTTTTCTCTTCTCTATTTCGTGTATTTCTGCTTTGATATTTGTTAATTCCTTCTCTCTGATAATTCTGGGCTTTTTTTTTTTTTTTTTCTAGTTCCTTGAGGAGCAAAGTTAGATTTTATTTGATATCTTTCTTTTTTTCTTAATGTAGGTATTTATCACTATAAACTCCCCTTTAGTACTCCTTTGCTGCCCCCCATTAGTTTTGGTGTGCTGTATTTTCATTTTCATTTATTTCAATATATTTTTAAATTTCTCTTCTGATTTCATTTTTCACCCAATGGATGTTCAGGAGTGTGTTATTTAATTTCCACAAATTCATTAATTTTCCAGTTTTCCTCCTCTTTTTGATTTATAGTTTTATACCATTGTGTTTAGAATAGATACTTAAGATAATTTTAATCTTCTTAAATTTGCTGAGGCTTGTTTTGTGACTACATATGTTCTTTCTTGGAGTACGTTCTGTGTGCACTTGGGAGAATGTGTATTCTGCTGCTGTTGGATGGAATGTTTTAATTATCTGTCTTCAATTCCTGGATATCCATTTCTTTGGGCCCAGTTACTAAAGGTGTTCCATATTCCTTTCATGAAGAATTATTTCCTTGGTTCTTCATAATCCCTGTAACCTTGTACCTCTGCATTTGAAGACACTGTTACCTCTTCCAAATTTTATAAACTATCTCCAATAAGAGGATCTTCACCTGTGGACAGGGGGATGCTGAAGCTTGTTATGCTTAGTGAAGGAAACCAAGTGTGGGAGCCTGTTCAAACCAGGTCTCAGGGCATGGTGACTCATTGGCTTAGGTCATTGTAGTCCTCGGCATCAACAATCATATGGTCCTTGGCAAACACTGTGGGATGATCCACAGAGACTGCAAGGGCTTTTATGGTCCTCAATGGTGCCTCCTAGTCTAGCATCTAAGATCATGACAAGCAGTGGTATTGCCTGGAGCCAGTGGTGTGTATAAGCTCAGTTGTGGGGGCCAGCTGCAGGTGTTTGTGTAGTAGCAGGGGCCAGTTACAAAAACATGTAGTGGTGAGAACTAAGGTATGCAGCAAGGGCTGGGGCCAACTGAGCACAGTAGAAGCTGTAGGGGCCCTGGCTGTCAGTGTGCACTGCCATGACTGCTGGGTGTCTCTGTGAGTGGACAGCATTGGAGACTGGTGATGGGAGTTGGGGAAGGGTTGTCAGGTGTGCAGCTGGAAGAGTGAACACAGTGGCGCAGACCAGTGTCAGAAGACAGGGGAGAGCTGATGAAATCTACAGGGGTCTATGGCAGCTCTGCTGGCTGTTGATTTCTTCAGTGGCAAAGACTGCTGCAGTTGTCTACAGAGCATGTTACTGGGAACACTCTTGCTCCTGCTGTGTGGCTGGTATTGGTAGCTTCTTCTTTTCTTTCTTGTTATTGGCCATCTCTATGAATCTTAGCTTTGCTGACCTCTTAGTGGGGGGTGAAACTGAAGCAGATCTGCAGGAGGTAAGCAAAAAAGCTGGGGCAACACCTTGCTCACTCAGTTCTTAGTTTCCCAGGAAGGAGAACTCTTTCTAGGTGGGGAGTTTCCTCTTGCTGCTGAGCAATGACAGCTTTTGGGATGGGATAATGCAACCAAAATAAAGCTGTTCTTCCTTCTCTTTCTGTGTGGTTATTCTCAAGTTTTTTGTTCCTCTGTGTTGTCGAAGCTTCTGAAGTAGACTCCAGAGTTCTCCCAGAGTTGTTTTGTTATAGCTGTGTGTATAGCTGTCTAATTGTTTTGTTTTGTTTTGTTTATTGGGGTATAGTTGCTTTACAATGTTGTGTTAGTTTCTGCTATACAACAGAGTGAATCAGCTATATGTATACATATAACCCCTCCCTCTTGGACCTCCCTCCAAGAGGCGAAGGAAAAGATGCCCAAAATCACTAGTTATTAGAGAAATGCAGATCAAAACTACAGTGAGGGATCACCTCACACCAGTCAGAATGGCCATCATAAAAATCTACAAACAATAAATGCTGGAGAGAGTGTGGAGAAAAGGGAACCCTCTTGCACTGTTGGTGGGAATGTAAATTGATACAGCCACTGTGGAGAATGGTATGGAGGGTCCTTAAAAAACTAAAAATATATGTCTAATTGTTAATCTTTTGGGGAGGATGGAAGCTGGAGCACCAGTTTATGACAGTCTGTGGAAAGCATCCTGGGAGGTCTTCAGTCACTCAGTCTATCCCCCTTGGGCTGGCTGGGTTCTGGTGGCACTTTCTTCATCCCTTTCTTCCCTTCATCCTTCCTCTGTCCTCACCTCCTCCAGGCATGTGGCACCTCCATGCCCTATGCCTGTGCCAGGAGAGGCACAAAGAATGAGTAGGGACACTAGAATGGACTCATCGATGCCACCATCAAGAGAGCAGGATGTGTGTGTCATTTTGGGGCTGAAGTTGTTAAGAAATGAGCCTACTTTTCTCATGTTTACTTACTCCTTAAATAGTGACTTTTGAGGAAACATGTTGATGATGCAGACAAAATTTGGAAGGAACTTGACTCCCTGAATTGCTTCCTAGAAAGTTTCTTAATGAAAACCCACATTGGACTGCTCAGTGAGTGAGAAGGAAAATTTCACTAGAGTTTATCCCTTAGAATGATCATTATTATCCTAACAATTAGAGAACCTACAGAAACTATTACAGTAAATAGCCATATAATTCCAAAATTCTCACTTTTTTCTCATGACTCTGAAGCTCCAGGAAGTAGAGAGACACCACAAAATAGAAAGCAGAGTTAGTTTTCATGAAGTCCAGAGTTTCTCTTTCTGTTACCTTAAATTTTCTTATGTCTTCTACTTCATTTATAAAGTAAGTGTTTTAACCCCCAAACAGATAATAGAGTACTATAGGTACTAACAAAATTCAGCACGTTTTTATTGCCCAAGTGAGCTAGGATGTAAGTAAATATGCATGAATAGTACATAAACACAAGTACTTTTTTTTCCTCCTAGCATGAGTATAAAATGTGTTATCTTACTCACTAGAAAAGCAAACAAAGACTATAATTTTCTGTCTAAATGTTATGGTTCATACCAACTGGTGAAACTGCAGTGAGGGAAAGTACTGTTCTATGATGGGTTATCCTTGTCTATTTCAGGAAGAACAGAGCCTGATGTTGAAAGACTTTATCTCATTCCCAGAGTTTAAATATGTATGAAGGAAGGTATTTGTTTTGATATACTGTACTAATAGTGTTAATATTTAAATGGTTCCTCTTTTATTCCTAAAGTAACGGTTCATTAATATGTGAAATATAATATCAGCTTTGGTCATATTGTTTCAGTCTGTTTGGCTGCAGGCCTTGTGTGACAACCTTGCATCGATTTACATAGTGAAGACTATTTTTTGCTGCTGAAGGGGACTAAACTTCATGTTTAAACATAGGCTTTTTACAAGGAATAGGATTTGTGGATTTCAAATGACTGTTGTATTTGAAATATGTTAGTATGTCTAAAGGTTCTTCTCTTTGATTAAGTAATATATGTTGGCTTCTTAATCGTTAGAGATCATCATTAAACTGACAGAGATTGAAAATTTATATTCTCAAACTCTTTTAAGATTAGTAATATTTAACAACTTTCTTTCAAAAGTCAAACCCAGAAGTATTACTGATATACATTTCTTAATATTTTTTATGAGCAACACTTCTGTATTTAACTTTTTATTATGGAAAATTTTAGACATTTAAAAATGTATGAATAGTTTAATTAACCTCCAATTATCAATTCATGACCAATACTTTTCCATTTATATTCTCACCTATTTCTCCTCCCTCTGAATTGATATGAAGTAAATCCCAGATATCATAAAATTTCCTTAAATCAACAGCTTAAGCAGAATTAGCATTATGGTAAACAACAAAGACTATCAGTCCAAAAATGTTTATATATGTATATATATAAGTAGATATATATTCCACAATAATATACTGTTTGTACATATATACTGTTTCCTTTCCTTAGAATAATTAATTAATTGAGAGCAGTTATCACCATCCCAATCTACTATAACTCATTTTCATTATTGACATTTCCTTAGCAACTTACTATTTTTGTTAGTTGAAAAATACATTGTAAGACAACTCTTGCCATCCTGGAGCTTACATTATAGAAAGGTAGATAGAAATGGATAAGAAAACAACAGTGATGATAAGCCATATGTCAAACACACACTGTGACATTTTAAAATACTAAGACAAGAGGAATGGAATAGAAAACTTTCAACTCCCTGTTTATTATCATCTTCTTACTCATCTGTGAGTAGATGTGTTCAGAGTTACTGGCTCAAGATGTAGCAGTAAATGTCTGTAGGGGAGCAAAATTTGCCACCCCAAAGTGTGTCTCCTTGGCATGAGGATTAATTTAGGTTCATCATTTTAAATGCCTGACTCAGGAAAAACCTTCCACCTTCCCCCTAACTGCTTAAAAGAATGTAGATAGAGGAAGTGTTACAGGATGGGAGCTATCCCCACAGATAACCATAGTAAGAGCTAGGTGTATAGAGAGGGAGGAACCTAGTGAAGCCTGCTTGTTAAAATTCCTTTCTGTGTCCCATTGTCTCTAGGTGTCCCAGAAAACATTTGCTTACCAAACATTTGCTTTTTCATCTCCATGTGAATTACATTCCACCCCTTTGAAGTCCCAAACCACTACCCACAACATCCTCTTTAGTCTTTAACTGAAGATGGTATTGTATTTATGGTAGGACTTTGGCCATTTTGGTGAATTACTCATTTTACCCCAGTCTCTCCCATGTATTAAAAATGTTATCAAGTTTTTGTTTGATTGTTGTCCTGTTAATCTGTCTCATGTCAATTTAATTCTTAGAGGGCTTCCCTGGTGGTGCAGTGGTTAAGAATCCACCTACCAATGCAGGGGACATGGGTTTGATCCCTAATCCGGGAAGATCCCACATGCTGCAGAGCAACTAAGCCCATGTGCAACAACTTCTGAGCCTGTACTCTAGAACCTGCAAGCCACAACCACTGAAGCCTGTGCACCTAGAGCCTGTGCTCTGCAACAAGAGAAGCCACTGCAGTGAGAAGCCCGCGCACCGCAACGAAGAGTAGCCTCTGATCACCACAACTAGAGAAAGCCTGCATGCAGCAACAAAGAACCAATGCAGCCAAAAATAAAATAAATAAATTAAAATTTTTTTTTGATTTTTAAATGAATCAGAAGATCCAAGGAGGGTAAAGAAAAATTTCTTCCTCCCCAAAATACCCATGCCTATTTTTAAGAAGCACTGTCCATAGATATATCTAATGTACTTTAAAAAATGAATTAGGCAGCCTTTGGATATGATTTTAAATTGTGAGCTATTTCTGATGTTTTGATGTTGGCATCTTTAAACTGATTACCTGAATATATGTTAACATAAGTAAGAGATAGGTACAAATATTGCAGAATGTATATATAGTACTTTGGAGATGGCTTCATATTCTTGGACAATCCTCCACCAAAATGTGGGGTTTGTGGTCCCTTCCTCTGAATCTATGAGGGCCTCGTGATTAATTAACCAAAAAGAATATAGAAGAAGTGGATTGTGCCCATTTCTGGGCCAATGCCTTACAGAACGGGCAGCTTCTACTTCCTGTCTCTTAGAATACTTATTCTTGGAACTCAGCCACCACCTTGTGAGGAAGCTCAAGCTTCCCCACACAAAGGGGCTCACGTAAAGGGGAACCCAGGTCCTACTACTAGCTGCAGCTATGCTTCCAGCTGACTGCCTATACCAATTTACTTGCTATGTGAACTTATCTTCTTAGAAATTGTCCTCCAGCCCAAATGGAGGTGCTGCATTTCAAATTGATTAAAACAGAGATGACTGATTTAAATTGCAGATTCAGAAGCAAAATAATTGATTGCTGTTGTTTTAAGCCACTAGGTTTTATTTGCTATGAAACATTAGATGATCTTAAAAGAATAAAACTCCATGTAAGTTACCTTTTTAGGTAATGGACTTTATGAAGGAGGGCTATTTCTGAGGTTTATTCTGTATTCTCAGACAATCACCATCATCATTAAAACATCAAGTTGTTTGTTTGCTGAATGATCTGTGTCCTCCTTGATGCCTCCACTGATATTATATACTACTCTTCAAATTTCTTTCATTCCCCCTCCCCATATGTCCTGCATTCCTCTTACACTGGAATTTTTAAAAAGTCATAGTGTATGTTTGATATATTTTCAATATCATATGATCTGTCAAGCTCTCCTCTTCATGGGGTATAAAATCTTTGAAAATAAGAACCAATTTTTTCATGCCTTGAAGGATCATGTTTGTCACATAATCAATGTTTATTTTTGAATGAATGAATGATTTAAACATTACCTTGCTCAGTGTTCTTATTCCGTGGGTTTATATTGTTTTTGCCTACTTAAATATATCTCACTATAGTAACTTTATAAACTCTATCCTTTTTCAAATACAATTACTTCAAGTAGGTTGTAATGAAAATGTTTCTTTTTTTTTTTATAAAAATGATATATGTGGAAATAAAACCCAGTAAGGTACCTGTAGGATACAGTTTTTTTGCCAGAGGAAAATACTATAAATCAGTCTTATGATCCAGTGTTTTCTAAGGGGAAACTGTACATGCAAAGGAATTAAGGAGGGAAATTAACTTTGAATTTTTATCTTCTACTCAACTACTAGTAGCTAGGTGCTAATTGCCAAAATTAAAAATAGTATATCAAGCAAGGTCCATTCAAGAGATTAGAGGCAACATCATTATTTTAACAAAGAGAATTTAATATAAGGAATTGCTAACCAAGTATTAGAGAAATTAAAAGACAAAAGGGAACAGTAAGATGGTAACTGTTTGAAGTATCTACCACATCTAGAGTGGGAAGAGGTAAAAATTATTATACTTCACATACTGGGAGGAGGGACACTGGATTTCTGAAAAAGGGGCTCAACAGGCTACAAGTTGTTCTGCTGAAGGAAGATGAGGGGCTTCTTCTGGGAATATAGGAAACTCAAACTGAAGCCAGCTGCTACTGGAGGAGCCAACAGCCACAGTCAGGGTGAAGAACCGCTGGTGGACCTTCACAGGAAGTGGAGTGCCCCTTCTTCCTCCTCTGGTAGCTAGGTCTCCTTCAGAGTTTTCTGCTGGCAGAGTTTAACAAGGGTCTTCTGGGAAAGCTGAATGTGTTTTCCAGAGTCCCAGCCTCAGCATTACATAGCAAAGAGTAAAAGGGTTGCTTTGAAGCTGAGGGGAAATAGCTTAAAACTCAACCCATAAGGGGGGGTTAAAAACAATTGTACAGCTTTGGTTCCTGTACATTCTCATTCACCAGGGTCTCTGCTTTACATTATAGTCATTTAATGCTCCTCTTTTAGAAGTTTTCTCATATAGGAAGGATATTGAATATTTTTCCCATAAGTAAAGGAAGGAATGTGGATTACTGATATAATAAGTGAATATACAATTACTCTGGATTAGTCAGGATTCAATAAGCTTGGACTAAATTAATAATAAAATTGGATGCAGATACAGGCGGAAGTATGGTTATATGTGCATGTATGCCTATTTGCATTGCTTAGCAATTACAGGTGGAGCAATGCATGAAAAAGACAAAGGTAAAGGATGAAAAAATAAATAAAAACAAGGATCAAGTAGGAATAAGAAGCAGATAAAAGAATGAATAAGAAAATAATGATACTGACTGATTAGTCAAAAGGAAACCAATTGAAAACTAGTTCAGGACCAATCTTTTGTAATCTAAGTGCAAAACATATTCCTAGCCTAAAGTAATTTTAAGAAGTAAGGTGAGGAAAGAGCGCAATCACTTTGACTTTTTCAGAAGAGATTACTCTACCTCTGCTTCTCTGTTCCCAGAACCTCAATAAACTATTCCTGTACTTAGCATGTTGTAGCTTTGTATTCTTCTCATTTTGGCATCTGTAAGAATGGGCATATCTTAGGCATTTTTGTTTCACAACAAAAAGCAACATTACCAGTTTAGTAGAACTTGCTTATTACTTACAGAATTTCACTCTGAGTAAGAGATGCAGTACATTTTGTAAATCTATTAAGTATTGGGACATTATTTAAGATTGAGAAAGGTAAGAACTGAATATGGTGTAAGTTCTACAAATGTGACAAAGGAAAAGTCATTCTCTTATTCATTATCTATCTATATTTATCTATCTGCATCTATCTTTATTCATATATTTTATGTTTATATATGTTACATTTATGTTTAATAACTATTCACATACTTTGAAGAATGTTTCTGTAAACATGATAGACTATCACACATCCAGGGAACAGTGCTTATATTTCCTAATTAGATTTTCTAGGATGAGTTGACCGTGTGATGCAGCATGACCCTTGAGCCCTCTGTTCATTTCAGCCTGGACAGTGGCTCAGGGGATAAGTATTTTGACTGGCAACTAGTGGCAGTCCTATGGCAACATAATCAACAATATTTGTATTTTGTCTCTGTCTCCACCACCATCCGTGCGTGAGTTTATGTTGTCATTAGATAACATTTTCAGAATCCTTACTAATATTTTCTTGCCTTATGTTAATACCTTTCCTTACTGAAATTTGCCGTATAAAAATATCAAAAGAAGAATAAACACGCATCTCACTTAGTTATTTTCTTGGGCCATTATTATTTGAAGGTTGGTGTCTATCCCAAATGTATAAAACAAACACAACCTTCCTTCTCTACTACATATTATGACTTTAGTCCATAAAGTACCCAATACTGTTTATATTCTTTTCCATTTGGATACTGAATTGTCATGGTACTTTGATAAGAAAGAGTAAAGTATTAGAAGAGTGTTCCTTTACAGCTTCAATATTTATCATTTAAAATAAAAGGACCTAACTTAATATTTATGATTTTAATTAGATGGACTTTATTCAGTGAAACAATGAAACAGAATCTATAAATTTGCATCAATTTGGTCTGTTAGTTTGGTATTTGCCAAAAAATACGTAGGTGAAGATACATATACAATGCCCAGGTAGCTCCATTGCTTATCTTAATTGCATCTAAAACATTAAGATATTTCATAAATAAAACACTCCAAAATATTAACTACTTCAATGTGGGAGATAACAGAGAGGGTGAATAGGCTCTCATTATCAAGTTTATTCTTTCATTAGGGACACAATTAAAATATTTGAAATTTAAAAAAGGTAAGAAACAGCAAAAAAGAAGAGGGACAGCAGAAAGAAAAAGAGAGAAGGAAAATTAAAAAAACAGGAAATAAAAGAGTGAAATGAGAATTGAAGAGAGAGGAGATAGAGAATGGAAAGTGAAAGTGAGAGTGAGAGCAAGCAGGTGAAAGAGAAAGATGTAAAATAGTACTGCTAAACGATGTCTGAGATTATACCTGATTCACTAGTGAAAAGAGACTGCAGAGTCATAGAAAATCGGCTAGTTTAGAAGCTGTTTTTTTATAACTGAATTTTCTAATGATCTTAATCAGGATATGATTTTATGTGCATTATGCTTTACATAAGGATTTCTATTTTTTTCAGATTCCAAAATTTCACTAAAGCTTAGAATTTTCCACTTTTAAAATACTCCACACATAGTAAATTAATGAATGATTTTCTTGTTAAGATCAGCCTTGCCTAAAACGATCTGTAGCTGAACAGGAGCAATAGCAAAGGTGTGAACTACTTCAGGGAAGTGCTAACTTCAGAGCCCAAATGAGAATATTTAAATGCTAAAATATTTCAGCAACAGCAAACAGATATTTCTGCAAAATATCATTTTTTTCATGTTTTCCAAACTGCTTTTTCTATGTACATTTACTTCTTCATTCTTCAAACTTGGACTTTCCTGCCACTTTACCAATTTTCTGTGCCCATTCATCCTTGAAATGTTTCATTTTTACTTCTCAATCTCTCCTCCTCTGCAGTAATTGCAATGGAAGATGGGTGTATGGTTCCGCTCTAAAAAATGAATTCAGTATTAGTGACATGTACCAGGCTGATGGCACTGCAAACTGAAGGCCATTGTTTTAATCACAGTAACCCAGGCACCAAACAACATTATCTAACAGTTGCCTGAACAACTATTCTCAATTCTATTCTGAAAGAAGGGACAATGATTAAACCTTTGGCTTAAAACATAATTTGTGTTAATTTTTAAAATTACTGTGCATGATATAGGTTTCTGCTTGAAAAGACATATTGTATTGATGATGCCAATCAAATAGCCATTAGATGCTATTGAATTTGAATGGCTCACTAAGGCAGACACCTGCCTACTAATCTTAAGTTCCAATTAAGTTTGTGATTGCATAGAAATTAACTCTCAAAAAGAGATAAACACATATTTCAAAGGTAACTTGGATGATTCTAATGTCATCGTAAGCAAATATTTTATTCCACGGGGCATATACATTTCTAGTAATGTGTCTTCTAAAATATGAAGGAATTAAAACTCCTCTCTCCCTGCATAAGCATATATAACAACTGCGGACAAAATGCTAACTCCAGAATAAGTTTCCTACTGTCCAAAACAACACCTTATCCCCACAAACATCAACTGATAGTGGTTTCGTGGGGCTAAGACAATAAAAATAGACTAAGATGTAGGATGACTAGATTTACTAGATTTAAGATATAGATATAGGGTAGAGTAGATAATCACAAAGGTCTTGTACTCATCTAATAGTTTCCAACTGAAATAGGCATGGTCTTTTGAATCTAAAGCAAAGCCCTATGGAAATGTAAAGAAATCTAGGAGTTTGTCTCAATGAATTTTTAAGAGTATGACTTCTTTTGGGTAGTTAGAATCTTTCTCAATATTACAATTCGATGTAGCCTTAAACTCTTTCTAAAATGTAATCCCATCACATAACGTCATCCCACCATTAGGACTTATTTACTTTAATGGATTTTGCTCATCAAGATTCCCCTTAGGGGGCTTCCCTAGTGGCGCAGTGGTTGAGAACCTGCCTGCCAATGCAGGGGACACGGGTACGAGCCCTGGTCTGGGAAGATCCCACATGCCGTGGAGCAACTAGGCCTGTGAGCCACAACTACTGAGCCTGTGCTCCTCAACAAGAGAGGCCACGACAGTGAGAGGCCCGCGCACCACGATGAAGAGTGGCCCCCACTCACCACAACTAGAGAAAGCCCTTGCACAGAAACAAAGACCCAACACAGCCAAAAATAAATAAATAAATAAATTAATTAATTAATTAATTAATTTAAAAAAAAAAAGATTCCCCTTAAAAAGCAAATAACCTTTAGGATACACAATACTTTATGTTTGTTATTAGCTAATATAAAAACCCAGGTGGGTTTATAGCTTAAAACTGCGAGGGGATAGGACATAAACAAAAGACATGGGGCTTAAACCTTGTCTTTGAGAAAGGGAAGGGGATGAGAAAAGGAAAGAACAATTCCTAACTGCTAACTTAAGGATTTAGGAGACTAGCTAGGTTACATTTAATGGAGTAATGTGATTAGGAAATGACAAATTCTAATTATGAGAGGTAAAAATGAATTAGAAGGATTTCGTTTAAAAAAAAAAGCTAAAGAGTGAAGCTTGATAACATCTTCAAATATTAGAATGACTATCAGGGGATCAAGAGATTAAAATCTAAGGTCATAACCAGCACAAATGAATAGAAATTACATGAAGTAAATTACAATTAAATATCAGCATAAACTTCTTAATATTTATAACTGCATAGTTAAAAAATCATGTGTCTACAGAGGTAATAGTTTCTTCCTCCTTGGAATTTAAGTAGTGTTTAAACAGCCATTGCCAGAAAAATATGCAATGTTCTTGACTAAAATGAGCATTTAGGCATTTGGTAAAAAGTTTTCCACAAAATGTTAATTCCAAAGGATATTAATTGTTATCTCTAAAGGGGAAAAGAGTCTATTGTCAAATAGGTATGGTAAATACCACTGAAGTAAAGTTAATCATGCAACTTTAATGCACATCTTCTCCCAATCTTCAGTATAATAATGCACTATTCAAATCCCCAGTGGGAAATAGTCAGTGCTTATTAAACATGGAAGACCATGAAATCCCTTATTCATTAATGATCATATGGTATGATGCTTTACATAATATATTTTGGGAAGTGTAATATATTTCACAAATTAGAAAAGATCTTATGTTCTTTCAGAATGTAATCTGGTTCAAACTATTTATAGGCCCTGTTGAAGTATGATGTGGCAATTATGATTTAAGTATGAAATATTTCTAAGCCATACCACTTTTTCCTTAAATCACACCTCATAGATAAATGCCCAGCTTACCTATATGAAAGATTGATTGACTTCATACCTTTAGAAAGTTAATATTTAGCAATCTTTATTGGAAAAGCTATGGCAATACTATAAATATACATGATACTTTTTAAGAACTCAATATGAATCATGGCTGTTAATTCTTAGAATAAACATATGAGGGTGTATTATTATTGTCATTTTACAAATGAGAAAACTGAGTATCAGATAATTGAAATAACTTGTCCAAGACTATAAACTTAAAAAATGAGTAGGACACAGTGTTTTTGTCTTCAGAGTCTTTGTCCTAAATTCTTACTACTTTATATATTAAATAAAATATGTGTGATTTTTTTCAGCAAGCTTTTAAGCAAGTATCTTTAAAAATAGAATAGACCATGAGTCATCTTAATGATTCAAATACTTTCCTATATGAAATCAACAGGGTGGATAAATTATCTCTGTAACTTCTTTTTTGGCTTTGTGACAGTAGACATAAATTGAAAAATAATTTTCATACAATAAAGAAATTTGCACACTGTTATTAGATAAAAAGGTCTCACAGTCACTTGTTATAAACTTCTGCGAAAAACAGGATTGATTTTTTATCAGTCTGAAATTTTTCAGTGGAAACAGTCATTGCTTAACACAGAAGAATGAACTAAATTGCTAAATGCCATTGCTAAATGCAATTTACATCCTATATGAATGTAGGAGGCAAATTTTAACTACTTTTCCTGGAAAAGATACATATGATGAACATTAAAAGAAAAGATACATGGTCTTTTCTGAGACTTAATAAGTTTTTAAGCCAGTAACACTACCAATTTGCTAAGAAACATAAAAAAATTTAAGAAAATTAAGCTTTAAATTCAAGGCTATGAGGGAAAGTCTAGCATTACCATACGTATGTCAAGATGGTTTTTAATTCTTTGGATTGAGTATTTTAATTTTTTGAAAGTGCCAACTTTGTTAGGAGATAAACTAAATTAGTAGTTACTGCAAGAAAAAAAAAGATTGCATTTTCCCATTCATGGACATGGTTGAACATTAAATCTGCATTAATTAAAAAGCCATGAAATATGTAGTTTCAGCTATTTTTTTCCTATTGTGGAAAAATAGTAAAAATACAAAATATAAGCAGAAAAATTCTATCCTCAATAGTATGAGGCAAGAATAAATCAGAGATAAATAGTCTAGACCTAGTCTTGTCCATTTTTCAGACTTTTGCTTTTCTGCTGACAGGTATATAATGTAAACCTTATTCTGAATCCACATGTAAATGAGCTTTCAGGATTTATTAGATCAACTCAAGCTGTCTTTTCTAAAAAAAAAAAAAAAAAAAAAAAATTACACTGTCCATGATTCTTAATTGCTAACATGGTCAGAATCCATAAACAAAAAGACCATAAACAAAAAGACCACTAAATTCATCTATGGCTATCTAATTTTCTTTGGTAAAGATACTGTAAAGCTCAGTGACTTTGGTTTATCTAAGATATCCTGGTAAGACACTCATGACTGAAGCATTGAAACCCATTATGTTGTTTCCTTCTATCACTGTAGTTTGTGGAGATGTTCTGAGGGAATGTCATATGCTTGTGAACATTCTGAAATGAATGATGCCTAGTTAACTAGGGAGTAGACCTCTAAAGTATTGTTTTTGTCTGCTGTCTTTTCCTTGATTTCTCTGTTTTGCATCTCAAATATAGAAGCAAACAAATTGTAAGAGTAGAAAAAATTTGAAGGAAAAAATTATCTCTCTCCTCCCTAATATATGTATATGGAAATATTTAATTTTCCATAATTCTGTAAAGTTATACAAAAATTTGCTAGACAATTTTATTGCTGAAAACTCAGATAACTTCTCTCACCCTGCATTGTTCACATTCAGTAAGAACTGAATATTTTCTTTTCTAAAATCTGCAATTTGATCAGAGAACTCAGTTCTTTATTTTGATGAACAATTTTTTTTCATATATGACACATATTGAAAATAATACTTTAGTATTTTCCTTGTCACAATTAGCTACTGATAATGCATGTTCTAGAAATATATGTCCTATGAATATATTAAGGATTGTGGGTAGAGGTAATAATATCAACAAAAATTCAACAAAATTCAACAAATATTCAACAAAAATTTAGAAAAAATACAAAGATTAGCCAAATTTTATACCATCTGGAAACTACAGTCATTCTCTGGATATTTAGAATGATGCAGGAGATCCCAATTGCTGGATACATGCCAGTAGTCACAGTTACATATCACAGTAGTCACAGCTGATAATAGGTGAGTCTATTTCTACCCAGTTCTTCAGCATGTTTATGGGAGTCATTTAAGGTTTGAGATAATATCTTTTGTTTCTGTCTTTCTTTCTTCCTCCTTCCACCCTTCCACTCTTCCTCCCTTCCTTCTTTCTTTCCTTCCCTCCTTCAATGATGATTGCTATTTTATTGCTAGACCCTATGCTAAGATATGGGATTCAGTGGACAGTGCAGTAATGTGGTAGTTCCCTTCATAGAGCTTAGAGTCAAGGGGGGAGATAGTAAACTATCAAAATTGTATATAAATACATATAAATATGAAATTTTGTATATTGTGTATTATGACAAGTATGATGAAGTCAATGGCCAAAGATTTTGAAATCAATTAATAGTGGTAGGGAGTATAACTACAGCATTAGATAGCACAGTTAAGGAAAGATTCTCTGAGAAATTAGCACTTAATGATATTTGAACAATGAAGAGGAGACATCCCTGAAAAAGAATGTGTTTAAGGGAGAGAATAATTCACTCAAGAGACTAGCATAAACAGTTAGACTCTGCATGTGAAAGATGGGTCTTGTGGACAAATGGTATTGAGTTAGCACAAGAGTCATTTGCCTTGAAGTTAGAGGAATAAGCATAGGCTGTATCAGACAGGTCTTACAATCTACATTAAGCACTTTGAATTATTGTCTAAGTGCAATGGAGAAACGTTGAAAATGCTAAGTGAAGGGATTATAAGCTGAATTTTATATTTATAAAATATCTCTGTAATTTGTACAGAAATATAGCAAGCAAGAAAGAGGTCGACAAATTAGTGGTCTAATAAAATTATCCAGGTTAGTGTGGGTGATGGTGCGGACTAGTGCAAAGAGAAGTAGGAAACTGGAAAGAATGTAAGTTTGATTTTTGAGGCAATTTTGCAGAATTAGTGATGATATGGAGTTCTCTGGGACATAATGAGGAGAATCTAGTGTTATTCCTCAATTTTCAACTTGAATGACTCAGCAAATAGTAATACGATTCACTGAAATGTGAATGCCTAGTGTTTTGGGGGAGGGAAGGAGAGGGGAAAGGTGACAGTTTGTTATTGCATATGTTACATTTAAAAGTAGATTTTGTTTGCTTTTCTATACATTAAGTGAGAGAACTGTGTGAATGAAAAATATTGTCTGTGTTTGGAGACCTTCAAGATGGCTGAAGAGTAAGATGTGGAGATCATCTTCCTCCCCACAAATACATCAGAAATACATCTACATGTGGAACAACTCCTACAGAACACCTACTGAACGCTGGCAGAAGACCTCAGACTTCCCAAAAGGCAAGAAACTCCCCATGTACCTGGGTAGGGCAAAATAAAAAAAAGAAAAAAGAATAAGGATGGGACCTTCACCACTGGGAGGGAGCTGTGAAGTAGGAAAGGTTTCCACAAACTAGGAAGTCCCTTCAATGGTGGAGACGGAGGTGGTGGTGGGGTAGCTTCGGAGCCATGGAGGAGAGCTCAGCAACAGGGATGCAGAGAGAAAAGCGTAGAGATTCCTGCACAGAGGATGAGTGTCGACCAGCACTCACCAGCCGGAGAGGCTTGTCTGCTCACCTGTCAGCTGGGATGGGTGGGGGCTGGGATCTGAGGCTTGGGGTTCGGAGGTCAGATCCCAGGGAGAGGACTGGGGTTGGCTGTGTGAACAGAGCCTGAAGGGGGCTAGTGTGCCACAGCTAGCTGGGAAGGAGTCCAGAAAAAAGTCTGGACCTGCCTAAGAGGCAAGAGACCATTGTTTTGGGGTGAAGGAGGAGAGGGGATTCAGAGCACCACCTAAACGAGCTCCAGAGACAGGCGCGAGCCACGACTATCAGCACAGACACCAGAGACGGGCATGAAACGCTAAGGCTGCTGTTGCATCCACAAAGAATCCTGTGTGCAAGCACAGGTCACTATCCATACTTCCCCTCTGGGACTCTGTACACCCTGCCACTGCCAGGGTCCCGTGATCCAGGGACAACTTCCCCAGGAGAACACACGGCATGCCTCAGGCTGGTGCAATGTCATGCTGGCCACTGCTGTCAAAGGCTCGCCCTGCATTCCATAACCTTCCCTCCCCCTGGCCTGAGTGAGCCAGAGCCCCCTAATCAGAGGCTACTTTAACCCTGTCCTGTCTGAGCAAAGAACAGACAACCTCAGGTGACCTACACTCAGAGACGGGGCCAAGTCCAAAGCTGAACCCCAGGAGCTGTGCCAACAAAGAAGAGAAAGGGAAATCTCTCCCAGCAGCCTCAGGAGCAGCAGATTAAACCTCCACAATCAACTTGCTGTACCCTGCATCTGTGGAATACCTGTATAGACAACAAATCATCCCAAAATTGAGGCGGTGCACTTTGGTAGCAACAATATATATATATTTTTTCCTTTTTCTCTTTTTGTGAGTGTGTATGTGTATGCTTCTTTGTATGATTTTGTCTCAATAGTTTTGCTTTTACCATTTGTCCTAGGGTTCTCTCTGTCCAATTTTTTTTTCTTTTTTTTAGTATAGATTTTAGTGCTGGTTATCATTGGTGGATTAGTTTTTCAGTTTGGTTCCTCACTTCTTTCTTACTTTTTTTATCTTTTATTATTACTTTTAATTTTTTTATTATTAATAATAATTTTTTATTTTTTATTATAATAAATTTATTTTATTTTATGTTTTTCCTCTCTTTCTTTCTTTTTTTCTCCCTTTTCTTCTGAGCCATGTGGCTGACAGGGTCTTGGTGCTCTGCCCAGGTGTCAGACCTGTGCCTCTAAAGTGGGAGAGCCAAGTTCAGGAAATTGGTCCACCAGACACCTCCCGACTCCACGTAATATCAAATGGTAAAAGATCTCCAAGAGATCTCCATCTCAAAGTTAAGACCCAGGTCCACTCAACGACCAGCAAGTTACAGTGCTGGATACCCTATGCCAAACAAATAGTGAAACAGGAACACAACCCACCCATTAGCAGAAGGGCTGCCTAAAATCATAATAAGGTCACAGACACCCCAAAACACACCACTGGATGTGATACTGCCACCAGAAAGACAAGATCAAGCTTCATCCACCCGAACACAGGCACAAAACCCTTCCAGCAGGAAGCCTACACAACCCACTGAACCAAATTTTCCCACTGGGGGCAGACACCAAAAAAAACGGGAACTAGGAACCTGCAGCCTGCAAAAAGGAGGCCCCAAACACAGTAAATTAAGCAAAATGAGAAGAGAGAAGAAACACACAGCAGGTGAAGGAGCAAGGTAAAAACCTACCAGACTAAACCAATGAAGAGGAAATACGCAGTCTACCTAAAAAAGAATTTGAAGTAATGATAGTAAAGATGATCCAAAATCTTGGAAATAGAATGGAGAAAATAAAAGAAACATTTAACAAGAAACCAGAAGAACTAAAGAGCAAACAAACAATGATGAACAACACAATAAATGAAATTAAAAATTCCCTAAAAGAAATCAATTGCAGAATAACTGAGGCAAAAGAACGGATAAGTGATCTGGAAGACAAAATAGTGGAAATAACTACCACAGAACAGAATAAAGAAGAAAGAGTGAAAAGAATTGAGAGCAGTCTCAGGGACCTCTGGGACAACATTAAATGCACCAGCATTCAAATTATAGGAGTCCCAGAGAAGAGAGAAAGAAAGGGACTGAGAAAATATTTGAAGAGATAATAGTTGAAACTTCCCTAATATGGGAAAGGAAAGAGTCAATCAAGTACAGGAAGTGCCGAGAGTCCCATTAAGAATAAATCCAAGGAGAAACACGCCAAGATACATATAAATCAAACTATCAAAAATTAAATACAAAGAAAAAATATTAAAAGCAGCAAGAGAAAAACAACAAATAACATACAAGGGAATCCCCATAAGGTTAACAGCTGATCTTTCAGCAGAAACTGTGCAAGACAGAAGGGAGTAGCAGGACATATTTAAAGTGATGGAAGGGAAAAATCTACAACCAAGACTACTCTACCCAGCAAGGATATCATTCAGATTTGACGGAAAAATTAAAATCTTTACAGACAAGCAAAAGCTAACAGAATTCAGCACCACCAAACCCACTTTACAACAAATGCTAAAGGAACTTCTCTAGGCAGAAAACACAAGAGAAGGAAAAGACCTAAACTAGCAAACCCAAAACAATTAAGAAAATGGTGATAGGAACATATATATCGATAATTTCCTTAAATGTAAGTGGATTAAATGCTCCAACTAAAGACATAAACGGGCTGAATGGATACAAAAACAAGACCCATATATATGTTGTCTACAAGAGACCCACTTCAGACCTAGGGACACATACAGACTGAAAGTGAGGGGATGGAAAAAGATATTCCATGCACAGGGAAATCAAAAGAAAGCTGGAGTAGCAATTCTCATATCAGACAAAATAGACTTTAAAAGAAAGACTATTACAAGATGCAAAGAAGGAAACTACATAATGATCAAGGGATCAATCCAAGAAGAAGGTATAACAACTGTAAATATTTATGCACCCAACATAGGAGTACCTCAATACATAAGGCAAATGCTAACAGTTATAAAAGAGGAAATCGACAGTAACAAAATCATAATAGAGGACTTTATCACCCCACTTTCACCAATGGACAGATCATCCAAAATGAAAATAAATAAGGAAAACAAAGCTTTAAATGATATGTTAAACAAGATGGACTTAAGTGATATTTATAGGACATTCCATCCAATAACAACAGAATACACTTTCTTCTCATGTGCTCATGGAACATTCTCCAGGATAGATCATATCTTGGGTCAAAAATCAAGCCTTGGCAAATTTAAGAAAATTGAAATAATATCAGGTATCTTTTCCGACCACAACACTATGAGACTAGATATCAATTACAGGAAAAGATCTGTAAAAAATACAAACACATGGAGACTAAACAGTACACTACTTAGTAAGCAAGTGATCACTGAAGAAATCAAAAAAGAAATTAAAAAATACCTAGAAACAAATGACAATGATAACACGATTACCCAAAATCTATGGGATGAAGCAAAAGCAGTTCTAAGAGGGAAGTTTATAGAAATACAACCCTACCTCAACAAACAGGAAACATCTCCAATAAGCAACCTAATCTTACAATTAAAGCAATTAGAGAAAGAAGAACAAAAAACCCCCAAAGTTAGCAGAAGGAATGAAATCATAAACATCACATCAGAAATAAATGAAAAAGTAATGAAGGAAACAATAACAAAGATCAATAAAACTAAAAGCTTGTTCTTTGAGAAGATAAACAAAATTGATGAACCACTAGCCAGAGTCATCAAGAAAAAAAAGGAAGAAGACTCAAATAAATAGAATTGGAAATGAAAGAGGAGAAGTAACAACTGACACTGCAGACATACAAAGGATCATGAGAGATTACTACAAGCAACTCTATGCCAATAAAATGGACAACCTGAAATAAATGGACAAATTCTTAGAAAAGCACAACCTTCCAAGATTGAACCAGGAAGAAATAGGAAATATAAACAGACCAATCACAAGAACTGAAATTGAGACTGGATTAAAAATCTGCCAACAAACAGAAGCCCAAGACCAGATGTCTTCACAGGTGAATTCTAACAAACATTTAGATAAGAGCTAACACCTGTCCTTCTCAAACTCTTCCAAAACATAGCAGAGGGAGGAACACTCCCAGATTAATGCTACAAAGCCACCATCACTCTGATACATCAACCAGACAAAGAAGGCATAAAGAAAGAAAACTACAGGCCAATAACACTGATGAACATAGATGCAAAAATCTTCAACAAATAACTAGCAAACAGAATCCAACAGCACATTAAAAGGATCATACACCATGATCAAGTGAGGTTTATCCCCGGAATGCAAGAATTCTTCAATATATGCAAATCAATCCATGTGATACACCATATTAACTATTTGGAGGAGAAAAACTTTATCATCTTCTCAATACATGCAGAAAAAGCTTTTGACAACATTCAACACCTGCTTATGATAAAAACCCTCCAGAAAATAGGCATAGAGGGGACTTACCTCAACATTATAAAGGTCATATATGACAAATCCACAGCCAACATCGTTCTCAATGGTGAAAACTTGAAACCATTTCCACTAAGATAAGGAACAAGAGAAGGTTGTCCACTCTCACCACTATTATTCAAAATAGTTTTGGAAGTTTCAGCTACAGCAATCAGAGAAGAAAAAGGAATAAAAGGAATCCGAATTGGAAAAGATGAAGTAAAGTTGTCACTGTTTGCAGATGACAGGATACTATACATAGAGAATCCTAAAGATGCTACCAGAAAACTACTAGAGCTAATCAATGAATTTGGTAAAGTAGCAGGATATGAAATTAATGCACAGAAATCTCTTGCATTCCTATACACTAATAATGAAAAATCTGAAAGAGAAATTAAGGAAACACTCCCATTTACCATTGCAACAAAACAAATAAAACACCTAGGAATAAACCTACCTAAGGAGACAAAAGACCTGTATGCAGAAAACTATAAGACACTGATCAAAACAATTAAAGATGATACAAACAGATGGAGAGATATACCATGTTTTTGGATTGGAAGAATCAACATTGTGAAAATGACTATACTATCCAAAGCTATCTACAGATTCAATGCAATCCCTATCAAACTACCAATGGTGTTTTTCACAGAACTAGAACAAAAAAAAATTCACAATTTGTATGGAAACACAAGAGACCCCGAATAGCCAAAGGAATCTTGAGAAAGAAAAATGGAGCTGGAGGAATCAGGCTCCCAGACTTCAGACTATACTACAAAGCTACAGTAATGAAGACTGTATGGTACTGGCACAAAATCAGAAATGTAGATCAATGGAACAGGATGGAAAGCCCAGAGATAAACCCATGCACATATGGCCACCTTATTTTGGATAAAGGAGGCTAGTATATACAGTGGAGAAAGACATCCTCTTCAATAAGTGGTGCTGGGACAACTGGACAGCTACATGTAAAAGAATGAAATTAGAACACTCCCTAACACCATACACAAAAATAAACTCTAAATGGATAAAAGACCTAAATATAAGGCCAGACACTATAAAACTCTTAGAGGAAAACATAGGCAGAACACTCTATGACATAAATCCCAACAAGATCTTTTTTGTCCCAGCTTCTAGAGAAATGGAAATAAACACAAAAATAAACAAAAGGGACCTAATGAAACTTAAAAGCTTTTCCACAGCAAAGGAATCCATAAACAAGATGAAAAGACAACCCTCAGAATGGGAGAAAATATTTGCAAATGAAGCAACTGACAAAGGATTGATCTCCAAAATATACAAGCAGCTCATGCAGCTCGATATGAAAAAAACATAGAACCCAATCCAAAAATGGGCAGAAGACCTAAATAGACATTTCTCCAAAGAAGATATACAGATTGCCAACAGACACATGAAAGAATGCTCAACATCATTAATCATTAGAGAAATGCAAGTCAAAACTACAATGAGGTATCACCTCACACCGGTCAGAATAGCCATTATCAAAAAATTTACAAACAATAAATGCTGGAATGGGTGTGGAGAAAAGGGAACACTCTTGCACTGTTGGTGGGAATGTAAATTGATACAGCCACTATGGAGAACAGTATGGAAGTTCCTTAAAAAACTAAAAATAGAACTACCATATGACCCAGCAATACTTCTACTGGACATATACCCTGAGAAAACTATAATTCAATAGGAGACATGTACCACAATGTTCATTGTAGCTCTCTTTACAATAGCCAGGACATGGAAGCAACCTAAGTGTCCATCAGATGAATGGATAATGAAGATATGGCACATACATACAATGGAATATTACTCAGCCATAAAAAGAAACGAAATTGAGTTATTTGTAGTGAGGTGGATGGACCTAGAGTCTGTCTTGGAGAGTGAATTAAGTCAGAAATAGAAAAACAAATACCATATGCTAACACATATATATGGAATCTAAAAACAAAAAACAACCAAAAAAAAAAACGTTATTAAGAACCTAGGGCAGGACAGGAAACAGACACAGATGTAGAGAATGGATTTGAGGACACAGGGAGGGGGAAGGGTAAGCTGGGATGAGGCGAGAGAGTGGCATGGACTTATATACACTACGAAGTGTACAATATATAGCTAGTGGGAGGCAGCAGCATAGCACAGGGAGATGAGCTCAGTGCTTTGTGACCACCTAGAGGGGTGGGATAGGGAAGGTGGGAGGGACACACAAGAGGGAGGAGATATGGGGACATATGTGTATGTATAGCTGGTTCACTTTGTTGTAGGGCAGAAAGTAGCACACCATTGTGGAGTAATTATACTCCAATAAAGTTGTTAAAAAGAAGAAAGAAAGAAAAAGAAAGAAAAAAAGAAAGAAAGAAAGAAAGAAAGAGAAAGGAAGGAAGAAAGAAAGAAGGAAAGTAAGAAAGAGAAAGAAAGAAAGAGAAAGAAAGAAAAACAATACATTTTGAAAAATAAATAAATAAATAAAAGCCCCCCTCCCCAAAAAATATATATTGTCTGCCATATCAATAAAAAAAGGATGTTGCAGCCATCAAGCCATCATATTACAGCAGCCCTGATGGTGAGCCCTGAGGGAACTCAGGATGGAGACATTATGCCCATCTAGCAGTCAGCTGCTCCAGCCACCCCTAATGGTGTACCCTGAGGAACTCAGGATGAGAAAACACAGGGTAGTGACCCCAGATAGCTGAGGTGCATATCAAAGGGATGATTTCAGTGATCCCAGACTCTTGCATCTTCCTGTACATAGAAAAGCGCTAAATGCCTTAACTTGAAATACCTGGTTTTCTTTAATTAACAGTGATCTTTAGATGTTCCTACTACCTTGTCTTTGTTGCAAAACTTCTATATGTCCCGGGTCCCCCTTGCCCCTGTCCTTGCCTCTTGGGAACAGTCCCTTAGAGTTATCTGAGAGTCGTGTCTCCCAGGCTTGAAGTCCTTAGATTGTCCACCAAATAAAATATAGCTCTCAACTTTTAGGTTGTGCATTTTTTCAGTTGACACTTGCATTGATGATGTAAATTTGAGTGGAATTTAATCTTGGGGAGAGAATAGGTCACTCTATTAGTTTCCTAGGACTGCTGTAACAGAGTACAACAAACTGAGTGACTTAAAACAATAAAATTGTTTTCAGTTGGTGCTGGAGGTTTTAAGAAATAAATCAAGGTGTCTGCTGAATCATGCTCCCTCTGAAGTCTCTAAAGGGAGACATTAAGCTTTTTTTCTTGCAGCTTCTGTAAGGACTAGGTGTTCTTTGGGTGGCAGTATAACTATTATCTAGGTTCCCATATTTATATGGCCATCTTCCCTCTGTGTCTCCGTGTCTTCATATGATGTCTGCTCTTTGTGTATATCTCTCACTTCTTCTTGTAAGGACACATTATATTTGATGAAAGTCCCAGATTACTCCAGTATGATCTCATCTTAACTAATCACATCTGTGATGACACTATTTCCAAATGAGGTAACATTCTGAGGTATTGGGGATCAGGACTCCAACATATCTTTTTGTGAAACACAATTCAGCCCATAACTGTCACCTATAAAGAGAGTGTAGAGAAAGAAGAAACAAACTTAGCAATGAACACTTGAGGAATTTAGATTTCTTGTGGTGAAGGCCCTGATGGAAGGAGTGTTAGTTAGGAGGAAGTCAGGCATGTATTTCCACCACATTAAGTGAAGAGAGTAATTAAGGCAGGAGTCGTAAAAAGCATTCAATTCTATTATGAGGAGTAAGATGAAGGCAGAAAATGGCTAAGTTCATCAATGAGCAATGGAATTGCTGATGTTTGTAATGATAATCCTGGCCATGAGTAAAACATTAAATTATGTCAAGTCAGCATTACTCAACAAAGCAAGAATATGTGAAGTGTCTTTTAGAAAGATTTACATTGAAGTTAGTACTAATATTATTATGTAATTTAGGTGTTGATGTTCTCTGGAAACTCTATGATGAATAACAGCTAATTTCCAAGATTAAAAGGATTTTGTATGGCTAATTAGTCTTATGTTCTCTATGCATGTTCTCTATGTATATGATGAAATAGGGGAACATTCCTTTCAGCTCACTGTAGAAGAACATATATTTGGACTTTTTACACTGAACAAAAAGAAATTTTATCTTCATAAGTGACATGAATGTAGAAAATAAAACCAACAACAATTTGAAAATATAGAATCTGAGGGATTTTAAAAATTTGGAAAACTAAAAGTTATAGAAGAATATATAAAAATATTTGGTTATATATATACATATATATGCAAAATATCACAAGATATATCATAAGCCAAGTCAAGAAAACTAATCAAAAAATTATTTCTAATGCTAACATTTATAATAAATGACTCTTTTATATATTAATTTTACAAACACCAAAAATGAAAAGTCTACAGTAGGAGTGGAGTAAGAGAAAGGAAAACATTGAAAACAAATATGTATATGGTAAAAGTAACACTACATTGTCTTATTTAAGTAAAAGTACATGTGTGTATGTATATATGCATAGCATATATATCTGTGTAATGAGATGCATGCAATTAAAGTCTCTCAATGGAGTTTATTTTAAGGAGGTGAGAATTTAGGTGATATTTATTCCCTTTTACGTACTAATATTTGTAAATTTAATATAATGCAAAGAAAAGCAACAAATACTTTCTCGTGACTAAATGAGTGGACTCAGCTGTCCTTGATATTTTTGGTGTCTACAATTCTATCGTGTACATTTTTAATGATTTACTGAATGGACGTTTATGACTGTCTTCTCTGAGTAAGGAATTAGGAACAAAAACTATATTCATGCCCTCATAAGATTGGTATTTTACTGGATTAAATCTCAAAATAAGTGCATTCTTTTAATTTTTTTTTTAACTTTTTACTTTACAAGCTCTGTAACACAGGCCAAGAATTTTATATATTAAGATTTATTTTGTATAAGTATCTCTTGTTCCTTTTTCCTGTCCTTAAATATCTCAGCTCTAGACAATTTTTACCCTGGAGTGCTTATCTTGCCTAGTCTCAAAATTAATGAACAGGAGTTGGCTAAAGAGGTCAAAGTAGCAATAAAAAATAACTTTCATAAAAATGTGAATAAAATATGGAAATCACAAGAATATATGTACTTTAACATGTGAATTTTCATTTTATTAAAAAAGTACCCTCATGTTTCTCATGATAATGCATAAAGGTGATGCAGTTCAGCAATGGTAAGATGTAATTCATTATGAGACAGGTAAATGCAATGTTCTAGTGAGCCCAAGGTTAATCATATTAATTTGTGTGCCATTGTTTAGGAGAGAAAAAGGTCAAATTAATCCCATAAGCAAACTGGGAAATATTCCTAGTCCTCCTCCAAAACTTTCAAATGAAGAAACAACATTGCAGTCTCTATATTACACTCAATGAAATAAACAGAAATTAATGAAAATCTAGGGAAATGTAGGTTCATATTTATCCAGTACTGTTCTGAAATACTCCACAAGAAAATTTCTAGAACTGAGGCAGCGGAAAATATTCTCCCATCATTTTCCTGTACTCTCTCCATAAAGGTGGTTTGAAGGAGGAATTGCTCAGTTAATAGTTTCTATAGAAGCAGTTTAACCAGTTTCCTAGGGAGCACAGTTGCTTAGGAAACTCAAATATATTAGAGCACAGAGGCTGTGATGAGACACCTGCTGGTGCCCTTTTTCATTTTTTACCAGCTTCTTCTCACTCTCCTGGCTGTGATCTCATATGGCAGAAATGCAGAGTTGGAAAACCAGTGTGGTTCTTGGCACAAGGTGGGGTTCATATAATTGCTTACAGGCTTACCATAAAGACCACCTTTGGTAGACAAGTTGTTTTTGAGGGCAGATTGGGTGACATTTTCTTACCCTGCAAGCACATTCCATTGGCCAATTGGATAATCTCTGAGGATTTACTATAATCATATTCTCTGAAAACCCTGGCACATTAAGAAATGGTAATTGAATTTCATGAGAGCTATTTTCAAAATCTACCCAATTAAGAAAAAAAAACCAAAAAGACATAGTTACACAAGACACATTCTAAACCTTAGGCTGGTTTACTGAAAATAGCAGTGATGTTTTCCCTTTCAAACGCTTAATGATATATAAAAATAGAATACATGTTATAGAATCACTTTGGGATTTCTTAATCAATGAATAATTCTGGTGTTAATGAACTGTTTCTGTTTTTTATCGAAAATAAAGGTTGTATGAACGTTAAATTTTATGCCTGTTTTTCTACCTACTATCTTTCTAAACTAGTTTTGTAATGCTTTTGAAATTGGACCACTCATTTTCAGTTGATATCCTTTAAAAATGTGAAATGATGATGGCAACGTGGGGACAAGTGCTGCAAATGTGACTCGGGGTCTCAGCACACCAGGCTGCCACATTTTGCAGCTGTTTGGTAGACATGAGGAACTAAGCTACAGGACCCATGCCAGTGGGCTGGGAACCTCTAGATGACGCAGCATTATAAAAAGAGAAAAAAAAAAAATAAACTTTGCAATTAACCAACAGCAATCCCTGAGGTTTGAGGCTCAGCATTATTCCCTGCCATCTGCATTCTCTCTGTGAAACTCTTAGAGAGAGGCCATCACAACTTTTTCTCAAAAATGTTTCATAACAGATTATGGTAAAGCTACTCATATTTTAACAGTCCTAGATATTCAGAGGGAGAGAGAGAGAAGAGAGAAGAATTTCCTAAAACCTAATTCAATTTACCCCAGAGTTAAAGTGAGCTTTAAATTGTTTTATAAATGTTTAATTTTCCAATTAACTTTGTGTGCTTTGATGGTGAATGGAACCCTGAGACTCTATTGTTCAGACACTACCCGCTTAGGGTCAAGATCATACTTCTGTTTTTCATCTTCCTTTTGTGTCAAGGTTTCCCTGGGCATAAAAGAGATAAATGCCAAATATTTTTATCCACAAATAACAGTCAATGGCATGATATTCTTTAAAAAAAAATCCTCTAATTCAGGCACCCCTCCATGATCCCTGGCTCTCCAAATTGGAATGAACTCCCAGCCTCACTACAGCTCATGCTCCATCTTGGACTTCTAGGAACATATGCCTGTTAGTGACCTGTTAAGTGCTGGGCTGGTCTTTCCGGAGTAAAGATAAATAGCACAAACTGTGTCTTCTCTAAGACAGCAGCTCAGAGATCCGAAACTCTTCTCTTGCTTCTTCTACCTTTATTTTTTCAGTTGCAGTCAATACTTACTAGACACTAACTTTGTGCTTAATTGTGCCAGGTACCGTATATATATCTATATCTATATCTATATAGATATAGAATTAGCTAGACAGATAGATAAAAATATGACTCACCATCTTTGTTGAACTCACTTTCTCCCATCACTAATTGCAGGACCACACCCTCTTGAGGAACACTGACTACGTCCAGGGCAATCTGTTGATGTTGACCTGATTGCACACCCTGGACCTTCTTGGTCTTTATGGCTATTTGACAACATCCTTGGGGCCTTTCTTTAAGCAGAAGCAAATAGCTTCTTTAGGGAAACATTTTACTCCTGCTGATTATCTTGGTGTCTTCTGTTAAAAGGCAAGAAGATCATAGTGGAGGGTTACTATGAATGGGGAAAAAGAGCAAGAGGAAGAAATATCCAAAAGCTTATTAAATCATTTTATATATAACAAATATCTACATGTCTAAACTAACGAAATGACTCTAGGTCTATGGACATTTCCAACAAGGCAATGTAATCATTTTTATTTATCCTCAAGTTTTCCATTTTCTTTGCAGGATTTCATATTTAAAAAAAAAATACAATTTTACTTGGTTCAATAAAGATGTATTTTCCACTGAACAGTCAAAAGGAGCCATTTCAAACTTTTTTTCAGATCCCATGCCCCTGCTCAAAACACCTCAGTGTCCTTCCATTACACCAAGGAAAATCCTCAAAAGTCATGCAATGGCCTACAAGCCCCTCCATGATCTGCCCCCTGATTACCTCCCTCCCCTTTGCACCCAGCACTGGCCTTTGCACTCTTCCTCTGTGTGCCCTGTATGCTCCTGTCTTAGGTCTTTTTCCTCATTATTCCCTCTGTCTTGAAAACTTGTTCCCAGATTGTTGATGGCCCATTCCCTCAATTCCTTTAGGACACTAAAAGTGCCTTCTTCTCAGGATGTTCTTTTCTAGCCCCATATCTAAATGTCAATACTTATCCCTCTTTATTCCTTTACTCTCCTAATTATTTTATTCTTAGACTGCTTTACAACACTATGTACTATATATCTATTATTTCATTCTGTTTACCAAACAGAGTGTAAGTTCCACGAAACAGAGATTATCTTGTTAACTGTTGCATTCTAAGCATCTAGAAAACTACTTGGAAAACAGCTGAGCTTAAAAAAAATTAGTGATCTGAATGAAAGAATGAAAGAATGATTGTAAAGGTCTCTATAAGCAACAAGTAGAATATTGTTCATGGTTCTCTTGAGTTACGTCAGAAAAACTCCTCAGAGTGCCACTTTTCCAGATTCTTCTGGCTGTCTCTTCATGAGCAAAAAACAAAGAACATGCTTTGAAATACTTCTTTCAGTGATGGGTATGCAGCTTTCAGATGACCACTCATTATATTATAAAGGACAGATTATCAACCCTTCTTGAGAACTTCAAAAGCAAACACATACGATTCTATGTCTTATTAATTAATATTGATATTTTATTGTGAAAAACATGAAAGTATGTTAGTCTACGTGTTAGTAGTTTGTGCTATGGGACACATTCTGCTTTTGTAGTTTGTTACATTTTACAATCAGGTGTTACAGTGAATACAATTTTGCGACGATGATTCAAATACCAAAAGGAACAGAAAAAATGGTCTCCTGTGTTAGCTTAGGTGTCCTCAAAATAGGGTTGAGACAATGACTTTTGTGCAGATAGTTTGAGAAGCAATGCCAGAGAGTAAGTGGGAAGAACAGAAAGAGTGAGGCAGAGAGGGAAGAAAACCAGTGTAAAGGCACATTATCAATTCCACTGCTGTATGTAAGAGATGCTTCTAGGAAGCACAGGGAATGCCTTCCAGGATTGTCTACTTAAAGCATTTTTCCAACATTGCTTATGTCAGTTGATCAAAAGTTGCTTACTTCAGAGTGCTTACACCTGTACTGCTGACCTGCCCACACTGTGAGCACTTCCTACTTCTACCCTGCAGAAACCCTGGGAAAGGCCAAGAGGATGTGAGGCTGGAGCATTAGCAATAAAGGGGTGAAAAGTCCACCCTTCACTCCATCCACAAGTGCCCTGCATGAAATTCACTCTGTTAATTGAGTCTTCAAGGTCTCTACTGATGACTTACTATGCAAGGGTTAGTGGGATAAGCTACAGTCCTCTTTTCTGAAACAGCTTAAGGCTGTTAGTGATATTTATCATGTCCCTTCTCCACCACCAATTCTAGATATGCCTCCTCTTCAAGCAGCATTTCATCTGTTCTTGGTTGCTTGTCTGATGGAATCACCCAAAACTTCATCTCTGAGAAGTCTAAGCCTGGAGATCCTTGACCCTAACAGTAATTGCTGCAAAAGTCCTTTCACCATAGTACTAGGTATATAAGCACCAGGAGAGGCCCAAGTAGATCCCCTGATGTCCACACATACTCCCTGCCCCCAGAGAACCTAGTTCTACTATGTTCCTGAGTACAAATGCCCTCACCCTTCTACCCCCAAGAACCAGAACATCTAATCCAGCAGAAGCTAGGGTATTGGTCAAGGAAGCATAAATTCCTCATAGGTCACAGGCAGTGATGGTGAGAGAAGCCACACCTACTTGATCTCTGCACTGCATGTTCTAGTTATTGGATACTAAGCTCCATATTTCAAGAAATCAGTTCAAGGCATACACTGCATCCAGACAGACAACATCTCAACCCTGAGAAGTGTTTTGTCAAAAACATGTGCCTTGGTTGAATCTCTAGTAAGATATTCTGTTATGCTAGGTGGTTCTGGATAATACTGCATAGGGTAGAATCAGAGGGTCTCATAGTCATGTACCCATCATCACACTACCTTCCCTGTTAAATCGACCTTTTAGACTGAGGTGACGCCACATGCTATAAGTCTTAGATATTGATGTTGGCAAAACCTATGGGCAGGGAAGGCAAGTCAGTACTAACATAAGATTCAATTCTGTTTGGAATGAAATACTGCTTTCCAAGATGGAAGGGCCTGATGTAATTAGCTTGCCATGAAGTGACTGAACAAGTCTCCTTGAAGGACAGGACCACTTCATGGGCTCAACATTGGTCTCTGCAATGAAAATTTCAGACGTTCAAGCATCAGTAGAAGGTAGACCTGGCTTTTTGAGAAGAAGCTCAAATCATTAGGCCCGTGCATAGCCTCCATCCCTGCTACAAGGAGTCTACTCATGACTTCTTCCACAAACAAAAGTGGTAAAGAGCAGAAGTTGGCTAATGTCTGCTGGTTGGCTCATCCTGTCCACTGATTTCTGAATGTGTCCTTTGTGTCATATCAACATTACTGGGCATTAATTTGAGATTCAAAAATCTTGACTCCTGTAAGTCTATCTGTGCACTATTTCCCAGACCTCTTTGACTCTGAACTTCTAATCTCACTCATCTCAGGCCCCTCATCAACTGTCCAGACAGCTTGTGTAACCTGACCTCACTTCAAATCTTTCTTTAGGACAAGTGACTGACCAAGTATACTCCTCCCAGTTCCGCTCAAAGAGAAGAGTCCCCTTGTCATTGCCCTTTAGTGCCACTCCTTGTTGTCTTGAAATGTGTCTCCCAAAGATCTGTTGAAGTCTTAACTCTTGGTACCTATGAATGTGACCTTACTTGGAAAGTTGGCAGATGTAATCAAGTTAAGATGAGATCATAATGAATTAGGGTGACCCCTGATCCAATAATGGGCATCTTTATAGGAGAAGGGAGAGGGAGATTTGGACACAGAGACACACACACAGAAAATGTTGTGAGGCAATCAAGGCAGAGATTGGGGTGGTGCAGCTGCAAGACAAAGAAAAACAGATTTGTGGCAACCACCAAAAGCTAGGAAGAGGCAGGAAAAGATTCTTCCCTGGAGCCTTGGAGTCAGCCTTCTCGTTTCCAGAACTGTGAGAGAACACATTTCTGTTGTGTTAAGCTGCCCAGCCTGTGGTGCATTTTTATGACAGTCCAAGGAAACAGATAAACTCCTCATTGTCTGTCCTGTGGTGGTTTTACAGTTTCACCTTGCATCAAGTTCTGAAGCCAGCCCATCTGTGAATTGTGCTTTTGTAAGCCATGTGACCAGAGTTGGGAGCTGAGGAAGACACACTAGTAAAACAGAGGCCAGGCTACCTGCCTATGCAACTTTCTTGTGTCCTTCAGCTCTGTTCAGACCAGTTCCAGGATGTACTATTTCCATTACATAATTGATTACTTCTGCAACCACCTGACCTTATGATTTGGTAACCTGACAATACGGGGATGATGTTGGGCTGCTCTGATAAAGTGTCCCTTGCTGTTTTTTGGTCAGGCATTCATCCATATAATAGGAGCTATTTTTCACACAAAGAGTAGCTCTTTGTTGCTGAAGACAGGGCTTTGCTGTAGAACACGAGCATCTGTGCCAGGATTCTCTAATTAGTGCTTTCTAGAGACAACATACAGCTTCTCCATCTCACACGGGGGCCTTTAGTATCATCGTGTTCACTGAGTAAGATCCTCAAGCTACAGGGCCTCTTGCACAACAGCTTGGACCTATTTGCAAAGACTTCTCTTTGCCCCTTGAGCTATATTTTACTAACCAGGACAGGTTTTATGCTTTAAAGTCAGGAATTCACTCTTTTTCTTGAGCTACATGCCCCTATGTGGTAAGTAGACCTATGAAAAGTTTCATTCCTTGGGCTGACTGAGTTTTCAGGGTCAGATTTCTTTCTCTTATTTTGGAAATTCTGCAAGCATACTGTTATGTGAGTTTAATCAAGCCAAGACTATCACTGCAGATTTCTGTATTTCTCTCTCACCATTAGCCTGATAACAGGTGTCCCAAAATACTGCTGAGAGAGGAAGGACATTGAGATGATTAGGGTCTCATTTAGCCTTCGATTCTAACCCTGTGTTACAGTGCAGACTTTTCTTGAGTTTGATGGTGTGTAGGGGGTATAAATGCTATTTATAAAGTGGTAGCTTAATTGACTCTGCAATATTCCTTTTGAATAAATCTCCATCTAGGGCAAGATTTGAGTGTTTTTGCTTCTCTGGACATAAAAACCATCAAACTCCATTAGAAATTAACCTTTATCTATAGCAATGCCATTCCATTTTCTGTTTTTAGATAAGTAGATGTCTAAAGTACCCTAAAGAGATGTTTATAGCTTTCTCCAACAATTAGGTCTGAACCAGGTATGTCGACAACAGTAGTCTCTGAATTTGACTTTTAATGCCCCAAGGGATTAGTTTAATTACTGTAACCCCAAGTAAATTTTCAGAAAAGGCCTCCTTACTTATTATTAAGTAAAAGCATACAAAAATTTTTCCATTTCATTCTTAGGCCTTGTAACCTTATATTACCCTCCTCCAGCAGAACCCAATCTTCATGCCATACACACTTAGCTGTTCAGTGTGGAATTATGCCAGTATATGCTTACATGGACTAAACTTTTCACCATCACTTCAGAGTTTTACAGGGAACATGTCCAAGAAATGAACCCATTTAATATACTGCAAATGTGAAGCTAATTAGAAAAAAAATCTTTCCTCAACTTTTGCTTCTGAGAAATGATATCCAAAAAATGCAAAATTTGGCCCAAATCCATTCCTGTATACCACAGAAGAAATGCAAAACAAATGTGTCCGTTTGTTAATAAGAATCTTTTGTTTGCTTCTAGAGTATGTGGGCAGCAGTTATGCAAGGTGTGATGTTTCTGAAGTTTAAAAATAATGTTGAAATAATTTCATGATCTAAGCTTCATTTTGTTTAAAAAAGTTTGATTCCTAAAATGTAGTAATAAATTATAATTAGTTATATAATTTCTTTCTGAATATTTTCCTGATTAATTTTCTATGTAATTGTCTGGATATATTTTAAAGTTTTGGTTTTAGGTCACTTTCTTGATGCTCATTTTCATCTCTTTTTGTCTTTATTGTGGTGAAGGGAACAGAATGAGCTACTCCTTTTCCTCCATTCTCATCTCTTTCTCTCTTTCTCTGGCTCTTTCTTCCTCTCTCTCCCCCTCTTCTCGCTTTCTTTCTCCCTCTCTCTCCCCATTCCTCCCTCTTTCTCTCTCTTTCATTCTCTTCAAACACTCATTGATTATCCTATTTGTGCTGTTCAAAGAACATTCAATGACTTGCTGACCAAAATGAATGCTTTTCCTTACTGTAATATATATATATATATATATACATTTTTTTTTTACTAGAATCCTCTATCCTCACTAATTAGAAAGTAGAACATTAGTTTGTCTTTATCCTGAAGTTTTATGATTACCTTAGGTGGGCCTGATGTAGCCAGTTAAGCCTTATTTTAAAAAGGTGAAACATTAGAGAGACGCTCTCCTGCTGACCTTGAATATACAGCCTCCATGAGTTTTATAGTTGCAAGGAGGTAAATTCTTCCAAAACCCTGCAAGCTTGGGAAAGGACCTTAAACCTCAGATAAGACTCTGATCCAGGCTGACACTTGATGCAGCCTTATGAGAACCAGAGTAGAGACCCCTGCTGAGCCTCGACCTACAGACTGTAAGAAATGAAAAGCTGTTGTTTTAAGTCACTAAGTTTGTGGCATTTGTTACACAGCAATAGAAAATGAACATACTGAACGAGGGTTAGAAGGAGGCAGCTCACAAGTGCTATGATTGTATTTGTTCATCATTTTAACTAAATTGATTTCCATTAAAAAGAGCTATTATTAAAATATTAACAATAACAATTGTAATATATGGAATACCTTAGCTCTTTATATGTATTAGCTAATGTAATTATTATTAAAAACTCTATGAGGTAAGCATTAGAGTTCTGAATTCATAGGCAGTAAAGGGAGTATTAGGGAACCAAGCTCTCTTATCAGAAGTGGCAGAAGTCGTGTGTAAACTGCTGACTGGGAGGGATGTGGAAAAGCCCTCTGGCAGACAAGTCCTCTCATGTGATTTCCTAGCCCACACCCTTTCCACTTCAGTACACTGCACTGTATTATTTATAGGAAATTACATACAAGGTATCCTGTACCAGCTTGCTAAGATCAATAAGGTATGAGCTTATAATGAAGAGCTGTAAAATCTAGTGGGGAAAACAGATATGAATTACACAGTATCTCCCAAGATCTAATGAAGTACTTGCACACTGGGGTTATATTCTGGCGGGATTAGAAAATGCTTAGAGAAGTCATGGCAACTGAGCTAAGCCTTAAATACTCTAAATAATCTCTCTGGGAGAAAAATTGGGGCAGCAATTATTTGAGTGAAGAAGTAAACTTCTGCATTTGGAATTGTGACTGTATGGAACATGTTCACAGAATGTTGAGTAGACAGGAGCACAGGGGAGTCAAAGGTATAAATAGTTTTTATCCTAAATGTATGCTTCCTACATTGTTTACATGTTTTCTTTGTTCATCTCTGTCTGTTTCTTTCTCTCAATCTCCACACTCCCAGTCTAAGTGGTTTTTGCCTAGTAAACTGCAAATGCTTGGATCACGGTGTTAGCACCACATTTTGGAAAATACCTTAGTCAAAACTTCATTTTAAGACCCAGCAACACACGTACACATACTCATTCACACACACACATGCACACAGGCACACACACCTTATATGTGTTTGTAGTTTATTGTCAGAATCATGGTTGATGCTTACAATATGTAGTATATATGTTACTTATTTATCCTTTGTCCTCAATATCTAGAAGTATTTTTTTCAAGTTATATTCCTGATTCCTAGTGGTGCATGGCTAAATCCTTGGTATTAAGGACAAAGAAATTAATCAGTTTGGCAAGCACACTGATATTTTAATGTGTGGGAATGATGGCGGTTGGGGAAAATATACCAGGACAAAAATAAATGAAGATGTGTCAGAGAACAGTAAATCTTAGAGAATGAAACAGAATAATATGTAGGAAGTGACTGAGGAAACTATATTAGAACAGGTGGTCAGAGAAGAGCTTTCTAAAGAGATAACACCTGAGCATGTATAAATTCTCTGATCCATCAAATATATAGTTTACAATGAACTATTTCTGACTAGGAAGAACTTTTGTTGAATTAAGTATAGCTTCCAACAGAAGGAAAATATCGTAGAAAAACCTGACTTCTGTATAAGGAAAATATACATGTCTAATACTAAGAAAAAATAAATATAAAATACTGTAGAAGTTACTATTAATGTATTATAAAAATAACTGCCAAAAATACGTGATCATGGACAATTTTAACAAGCAGAGTTAAATATATCAAATTAATTTCCCTGTTGTATTAATATTACCAATAACAAATAAATTAGATAAACTGAACTGAACTGAAAGGCACCTATCAAATTTTCCAGAATTATCATTCAGGGATTCTTATATTTCAAACATTTTATATAGAGGAGGTGTAAGTTTTACATGCTCTTTAATTTCACAAACTCAGTTGTGTTTCCTCTTTATGGGCTTTTTCTTTTTTAACCTTCGAAGAAAAAAATGAAAGAATAAAAAACCCCTCACAAAACAGTTAATCACTTCACTTGTGGGAAAAGCCAGAGTAATATACATCTAGCAGAAACTGAGAAGAATGCAGGAGACGCTATTTTTGTACTCATTGGAGAAATATATATCTTCAAAAATTTTTTCCACTTATCATTTCTTGTATTCTATCTATTTGGTATATTAAATTCATATACAATAAACTTGAAAACCAGTCATTTTACATGAAACTAATTACATTCAGTGGAGACCCAGAGGACAGATTCATCCTGACAGAGTACTTTCAACACCATTTACTTGTATGTAGCTTGCTGTACACAGCACAATGCCTCAGCCGGAATCATAGCTAGTGACCTACTCTTCCTAACTCACTGGCAGTTATTTTGATGTTGTTGTTATTTATTTAATTCTTTTTTGAAAGACTCATGAAAAATGCTTCCCAGATGTGTATGGGTTACAGGAAGCATTGATTTTGAAATTATAATTTATATACACACAGAATAATAACTGATTTCACAGTTCATTAATTCAACTGATGAACAACAATAAAAGAGGTACAGCAAAATATAACCAGGGGAAAAGGTGGGAGAGGAAGTGTATAATTTTACCCACTCACTATTCAAAAGAAATAAATGATCAGATGTACTTTATATAAAATGGTAAATTCACTATAGAAAAAGATTAACTTTAATTAAGATAGAGTTTTAAAACTGTACTTCAAGTATGAAATTGGAGGGATAATTCTTTTGGAAATATGCAATTCGGACATAATTGAAGAAGATTTAAATTTCTGCTATGGGGAATAAAGTCTACTTTTTACAGTGAATTACATAAAATGTCCATTTTTCCTTCTGAGTTAATTTGTGTTTGATAGTTGCAGAAAATATAGATGTTGTATGAACTACGTATATGTGATATTTTGTACTCACAGTAGGGCTGTATTTTTTTTTTTCCTAGTGCTGTATTTTTTAATGCTAAATGCACATTTCTCTATTTTCTCAATGAAAATGGACAGGTTTTATTTTTCAAATATAGATCATATTAATGGGAGGATATGGCATATTTTTCAAAAACTCTGTTTCCAAATGAAAATAAATTTCACCATATGTAAACTTTCATGTTTGTGGATAAAAATATATATAGTGAAAAATGTGTGTGTGTATATATATATATACATATATATATATATATATATATATACATATATGTATATATATGTATAGCATGATGAGAATAGGGGAAACATGTTAGATAATTTCTGCATTTTATTACTTTACCATCATGTAAATCTTCACTAGTTTAAATAATTCCAATGGTATAGATGGACTTAAATATATATATATATATATAGGTTAATAAATGTCATAACTTTTTTGTTAAGTTATAAAAAATATTAATTTTGTATGTGGGTATGTAAATAAAATTCCCACTCTAATGAACCTGGAGAGATGAAGTAAAGGGAGCATTTTCTTCTTCTCATCATGGGAAGAAAGGTCAGTAAAGTACTTTTTAAATGCCAGGATAAAGTAGCCATCCATAAGCTAGTCCAACAAGTGATTATATTAACATTATTCTACAATTAGAAATGCTGTCTCATAACCGGAACTTTATTATTTCCAAATGAATGTTCAAGAGAATAAAATAAGTTTATTTTGAAGGTTAAGTGTATTCAAGTCTGAACACTATGGTGCACAAATAAAGATTAAAAATGGAGGGTCTGCAGCATGAAGTCTTTAGAATTAATATAACATGACTGAGGTAGTGACAGAGCCGATGAGTCACTGCCCACTCTGAATAAATACTTGAAGCAGCTACAGAGAAACTGCCAAGGTCAAAGCTCAGTGCTATTTCAGACGGATGTTATTCTCTATACAGCAGTCACTCTCTCCTGCTTCCAGCTTTCCAAAAGGAGCTGGTGTACTGCAGGCACTCAGGATGAATCAGCCAGGTTTAATAATAATCAAGAACACTCAAATAAATGTCTCCAGAAAGAGAAGCTATTGAAAAACTTAAAAATAAAGACTATTTGAACTGTGGCTCATCTCAGAAGGCACACCTTTCTTGACTCATTTCAGAAGAAAGCTACTAAAGAAAAATAGGGATGAAACTCCTGGAGAGTCTTTCCTTGCAGCCAAAAGGATCAGCATATGTGTGTCAATTACCTCGGTCATTCTAATAACCACACAGCAAACATTCTTGGGCAATGCAAAGGTGGACAGGAGCAAGCCACTTTGAGTCAATATTCATTGGTGGAGATTTGTTTTTATTTTAATGGAACTGTAGGGCAGGTACGTAGTTCAGCCTTCTAAAATTTAGAGTGAAAGATTTAGCAAATCTGTGATGTTGAAGAGAAAATAGGAAACAAGTATATTCTGAGAACTATTTGAGTGCTTCATAGTATCAGTGTTTGAGTAATTTTTTTCCTTGCTACTATATTATTTTCTTCTTTTGGGATGGTAGGTGTATTCTTAACTTTGGCTGTCACTTAGCCTATCACATAAAATGTTTCCAAGTGGAAATTGTGACATCTTGTGTGTATTTTGGCTATAAATACAATTTTGACATTGCAGCAGAATAAATAGAATCTTTGAAACTTCTAAACAGTAAAAGTTAATTAGGAAATACCTCAAGCCTAGTCAAGAAAGTAATCACCTCACCACATTTCACTACTGTGACAGCCACCACTTCTCAGAGCAATTTTCATACAACATCATTACTAATGTAATAGAGTGTCTATGAGAGATGCAGATATTTTATCTAAGAGTACTCTTTTAATCACATTAGTCATACATAGCTTACAAGGTATTCTGAAACAATGGGCACATTCTAGTTACTATTTATGTGTAACAAATATCCAAGATTGCACAATTCTGCATTGACCATTCATTGGATGCAGGTTGACCACAGAACAAGTCATGACTTTGGGTGAGGTGGCTCTTTTCTGGAAGGCAATTTCCAGGTAGGCAATCAGTTGAGAACTGACAGCTTCCAACTGACAATCCCTAGAAGTTGTGGGATTGCTTCATTTCTGAAAGAGGTGGGTCTGGGTCTGGATCTTGCACAACAGCATCTTCTTTCACTACTTCCTAATTTTTTTTTTTCAAATCCCTCTACTTCTTTCCAGTCTACTGCCACCATTCTAATCAAGGCTACATCTAGGTTATTTCCATGGCTTTTCTTTGTTTTCAGCCTATTTACATTGCATAGTGAGTTAATATTACCAACAAAAAATCTCTTCCTATCAGATACTTCTTTCTTAATACACTTTGATATTTTCTCACTCATTGCTCTATGTAAAATAAAACACTCTAAGAATTGTTTACAAAGCTCATCATGGCATTGCTATTTCACTACATTTATATACTCATGCTCGCCCACATTTTTCCTTCACTCTGTCTCCAGATTGAAAGGGTTTTTTAAAGATCTAGCAGGCCTTGTGATTTCCACATAAGCACTTTCAGACTGTTATTTCTTCATCCTAAAACATTCTCCAACTTCACCTTTCTCCCTTGCCCTTGGAATAACAAATGTTTACCAATCTTTGAAAATCCACTTAATAAAGGCTCCCAGATGTGCTTAGGAACCAATAACATTTTGTCTACAGCCAGACCATCAGTCAAATATTGAACCTTACAAGACTAAAGATAGAGGCATGAAAAACTTCTTGAAAATTGATATTGATATATTAACTCACATTGTTTTTGATCCCAACACCAGACACTGCCTGACTATAAGTAGATTTTCAATAAATATTTGTGAATAAGTAAATAAGCCAGATAAGAATACACTTAATTATTAGAAACCGTCCATTTATATATGTTCATTTTATCCCAAATAATATCATGAATGACTGTCAAATGCTTGGAAAATTTTCAGATACATTATATCGATAACAATTGTTCTCAACCATGTGAAATTTTACCCACCAGGGAAGAGACAGTTTGTTACAACACCAGGAAGTTGAGAGGGAAGGAAAGATCCTTCTAGCATCCAGTTGATTGAAGCCAGGAACACTGCTAGACATCCTAGAAGACAACCTCCCTCTCCCAACAAAAAAATATCAGACTCAGGATAATAACAATGCAATGCCAACATTGAGAAACCTAATCTATATCATTTCTTCAATTAACTATGGCACGTGCAAATAAAGAAGGAAAGAATGAAAGAACGAAGGAAGGAAGGATGGGGGAAAGAGAAAGAAAAAGGAAAGGAAGGACGGAAGAAAAGAGGAAAGGAGGTATGCTGTTGAGATTTGATCTTTGTTTGTTCTTTGTGGTTTTACTCTGTTAACCATGACCTCTTCCCTTCTTGCCTTTCTAAGTTCTCAGAGGCATCTACTTGATAAAACCTTCTTAAGCTGTGTCTGTCATTTTCCACAAATTAGCCAGCCTGACAACTTCTGGGACTGTGTTATTTTCAACACAGTTCCTCAGATATCATTAACTGTAGTTCTGTGATATCAGTGCATATCTTACTGTACCTCAGAAAATAATTTGTCAGACTCAGGACACCCAAAATTACTTAGAGTACCAAGGTGCTCACCTGTTATCTCCTAATGTATTTTGGACTTGTATTATCCTCTGTCAAAGATGGTTCTGCCTCTCTCATATGATAATCATTAGACTTGAAAGGGAAGTTGGAGGTGATATATTCCTCATCAGTTTCTACATTTAATGGACATTTCCAAGCCTCTGCACCTTGTTCCATGATGTTTCTTCAGATTTTATAGCTCTTCCTCTTTCTTGCATATTTGAAAAGGCATCTTCTAACCATAAAATCTTCCATAACCATACATAAGCATCTCTCAACTCCTATTTCAGCACCATATTCTATTCCATTTTTTGTCTCTCAAATCACTGAACACTGTATCTTGTACAAGTGTTTACTAGTGTTCCTAGAATCAAGGATTCAGAATACAAAGGAAATTAACCTATGTATATTTTGTACATAGGTTTGTTAATATGTCTACTCATACTTAATTTATACCTTGACATTTCCAACTTTGTTAGGTCCCTTTAAAAGAATAAAAAACAAAATTTAGAATTTAATTACATTCTTATAATTTTTAAACTTATTTGGTAAATGGTTTGACTATCCATATTTTATTAATGTATAATATTTCATACTGATTTATTTCTGCTTCTTAAATGTATCATTCTCTTTCACCTTAAAAAACTGCTTTATTCTCTTGAAATTTTACTTTCTTTCTTGGATGTCACTCTTGTGATTACATGTAGCTTTATCCCACAGAATGGTATATTAAACACTTGTTTTGTATTTGATATAAATCTCACTTTTAAACTTTATTATAACATAAATATTTTCCATGTATTTTTTATTTTTACATATTCTTGAACATTTATATTTTAACCAAGTTTACCTGTTCTGCTTTCAGAAATATTGTGTGTATCATTCTGAGGATATTATCAGGTACCCTATAGAACAGATGCTAAAAGGCCTTCTAGTGACATTCTTCCTGGAAAATATCTCTTTTATCCCAATATCTCAGAATGCACATAGAAGGTAAAAGTGAATAAATCAAAATGTTAGCATCTATAACTCATCGGCTTACAGCTTAGCATCACGCTGCATTTAGTACTAAACCAGAATGACTTATGGGATCTGTTAGAATGGAAAGATTTAATGGTCAGTGTGGAGCCAGTCTTGACTGCAACAGTACAACTTGTAGAGTCAAAGACAGGATCACTTTCCTTTGAAGATGGCAGTGGTGGGAGATAAAGACCAATGAGAGCAATGATATGCTACAATGACAAGGCACCTGCAGCTCGATTGGAACAAGTGACAGTTACAAAAAATATGTTATGCTAAGAGTTATGGGAACAGACCGCAATAGGTACAGTGTTTAAGGTAATGCTACACATGGTTGCACAGGAACCAAGAGAAGGTAATGTAAAATTGACAGCAGTAAAATTGTAACATCAGCTGAGAAGTATTTTAATAAGGATAGGAAACCCTTACTGGAATTATGGAGGCCATGTTTAGCAAAATAAACTCATTACCAGAAGTCTACCAGAGGATTATTTTTAACTTGTGAAATCATTTATATGAACAACCTTACAAATAATTTAAAAATTATGTTAAACGATTTTTTAAAACTATGTAAAATCAAGCTGACCTGTATGGTCCTAGCTATATGGTTATTTTAACTACAGCAGGCAGACATTGAGAATCTGCAAAGGAAATCTTTGAGACACAGAATTAATGGTTGAGTAATTTACCATCAGGTGGTGGAATAAGAAATAGCATTCCAGAGATAAATGGAACTTGGTCACAAGGAATTTTTCATTAAACAAAACAATCAATAATGGTTCCCTTCACACTTTTGAAAATGTAAATCCTACATAAGTTTAGAGAATAGACAATTCTAGAAAAAAAATACTATTAGTAATATGAAATGATATGAAGTTCAAGATTTGAAAAGCTAACCTCTGCTAGATGCCCATTCCACCATAACTCTTTTATACTTAGGTCAAACCTGGTATTTATCATTATTAGATACACTCTTTCACTGAAATATTTTTAAGTTGATTAAATTGACCCAATTAAAAAAAAACTTTCTAAAAATCCTGTCAAGGAATTTTATCATTGTTCTCATGACAGAGCTTAATTGAATTAAATTTAAACCTCTCCCTCCCAAAAAAACCTAGATTATCTGGACATGTATCTAGTCATTATTCTATGAAGGAGACAGTACATTGATTCATTTTGTATGTCATTGAAAAGGAACTTAAATTTAAACAGAGCATGTAAAAATTGGCCCTAAGTCCTAAGATCCCTAAATAAGATATTAGCTAATAAGGAAAAAAGTTGCAATAAATAAGCAATAGATAAATTATCTTGCTTATGGACAATGAATTCAAGAGTCTAATAGGAGATTTTATAATCCTTAATCATACTTTTGCAATATTTGACTAATAATTTAGTGAAGTATTTATCTCAGTGAATTATTTGAGCACGTGCCCAACTTTGTCTCAGCACATATACTCTGAAGGTTCTGAGACAAAAAAGAAATGGGGAAAGCAAAGCATAACTAGGCAAATTTACCTGCTTAATTAATTTGCCAAAGGTTCATTTTTTAGACATCCTTGCCTTAGTTAAAAAAAAAAAAAATTTTGTGTGTGAGTGAGCATGTGTTTACGTTTGACCCTAAGGAAGGGTCAAAAACGTGTGTTGAGATAAAGCATAGGGTGGGAGACTGAATAAACTTTCTTCCCTGTCAGCCTAGGGAAGTACTTCTCTTAAAAATTTTTATGTTGTTAAATACAAATGTACCATTCTCAAAAAAAAAAAAAAAAAAATGTGATATAGCATTTTTTAAAGTGGTAGTAAATACTAGAGGGAACTCAATTAGAATAATTCTCCAAATTGTGCTCTGAATACCTAGATGTTAAAGTATACTTTATAGGGCTTCCCTGGTGGCACAGTGGTTGAGAGTCTGCCTGCCAACGCAGGGGACACGGGTTTGAGCCCTGGTCTGAGAAGATCCCACATGCCACGGAGCAACTAGGCCCGTGAGCCACAATTACTGAGCCTGCGCGTCTGGAGCTTGTGCTCCCAACAGGAGAGGCCGCGATAGTGAGAGGCCCGCGCACCGTGATGAAGAGTGGCCCCCGCTCGCCGCAACTAGAGAAAGCCCTCACACAGAAACGAAGACCCAACGCAGCCAAAAATAAATAAATAAATAAATAAATAAATAAATGGATCATCACATTTAAAAAAAATTAAATAAATAAATAAATAAAGTATCCTTGATAAATATATACAAAAATAAAACAGACATTTCAAAGGTGGCTGCCAACTCTGACCTGCCATGCTGTCTCCATCAATAGAATATCATTTTGCCCTTGGAGCCTTCTCTTTCATTTATTTAAGGAGGAACAGGAGATAAATGAATACATTAAATAAAACAAAAAAAGTATAATTTCATTTTGCAAATTTTTGTGTTCTTGTCAGCTAACTTATTTAGATATCTCAGTTATTAACTGTATTCCACCCATTGCTTTGCAATATATATACTGCATCTCAAAGAGCTGGTTCTACTTCCCTGATATACTTTATTATTTCTTCCTCTTTCTAGCTTGCTATATGTTTTTATTCTATCTTAAAATTCACCCCCAACATGGGTAGATATTTTGATTTGTTCATGTCAAGGCCTAGAAGAGCCTTGCACCTGCAGTCCACCTGTGGCTTTTGCTCTCAACTCTAGTTGGAATCTGGGATTCAAGCCTTTAAAAATGGATTCTAGACAACAAGAATAATTTAACTTCTATGTGAGACCTCATTACCATAACACAAGGAATGTCCTTCTTCCAATGAACAGGTTTACCAGTATGACACAGTAATACAATACAGTAAAATGCTGTTTGTATTACTTAAGGCATCTCAGGTTGCAAGTGATGGAAAATGAACTCAACCTAGCTTAATCAAAAGATTATACTGGCTTAGAGTACATCCTCCAATTACTTAAATTAATATGTATATGTACTTATATATGTATACTTATATTTATTCTTAAAAAACATAGATGGAAGGGCAGGAATGAAGGTTGACTTCAAAAGAACTGCAAAGAGTATCTTGAAATCTACCTTTCTCGTTTCTGTTTCTCTTTGGATATAGGTTCATAACTTCACTGCAGATTATTTTCCTTCATTAGGCAGAAACCAGAGTCAACCAACAATAGCACAGTCCTATCTAAAACTTCTAAAAGAAGTAATTTTTTTCTTTTTCTCTTCTCCTCCTCCTGTTTCTTATTCTTCTTCTTCCTCCTCCCCATTCTCCCCCCTAACCCCTCCTCCTCTTCCTCCTCTTCTCCTTCTACTTCCTCTTCCCCTTCTTCTCCTTCTCCTCCTCCTCCTCCTCCTCTCCCCTTCCTCCCCTCCCCCTCCTCCCCTCCCCCTCCCTCCTCCTCCTCCTCCTCCTCCTCCTCCTCCTCCTTACATATCTTTTCCTGTAATTGATATCTAGTCTCATAGTGTTGTGGTCGGAAAAGATACTTGATACGATTTCAATTTTCTTAAATTTACCAAGGCTTGATTTGTCATCCAAGATATGATCTATCCTGGAGAATGTTCCATGAGCACTTGAGAAAAATGTGTATTCTGTTGTTTTTGGGTGGAATGTCCTGTAAATATCAATTAAGTCCATCTTGTTTAATGTATCATTTAAAGCTTATGTTTCCTTGTTTATTTTCACTTTGGATGATCTGTCCATTGGTGAAAGTGGGGTGTTAAAGTCCCCTACTATGATTGTGTTGCTGTCGATTTCCCCTTTTATGGCTGTTAGTATTTGCCTTATGTACTGAGGTGCTCCTATGTTGGGTGCATAAATATTTACAATTGTTATACCTTCCTCTTGGATCGATCCCTTGATCATTATATAGTGTCCTTCTTTGTCTCTTGTAATAGTCTTTATTTTAAAGTCTATTTTGTCTGATATGAGAATTGCTACTCCAACTTTCTTTTGATTTCCATTTGCATGGAATATCTTTTTCCATCCCCTCACTTTCAGTCTGTATGTGTCTCTAGGTCTGAAGTGGGTCTCTTGTAGACAGCATATATATGGATCTTGTTTTTGCATTCATTCAGCCAGTCTGTGTCTTTTGGTGGGAGCATTTAATCCATTTACATTCAAGGTAATTATCGATATGTATGTTCCTATTCCCATTTTCTTAAATGTATTGGGTTTGTTATTGTAGGTGTTTTCCTTCTCTTGTGTTTCTTGCCTAGAGAAGTTCCTTTAGCCTTTGTTGTAAAGCTGGTTTGGTGGTGCTGAAGTCTCAGCTTTTGCTTGTCTGTAAAGGTTTTAATTTCTCCATCACATCTGAATGAGATCCTTGCTGGGTAGAGTAATCTTGGCTGTAGGTTTTTCTCCTTCATCACTTTAAGTATATCCTGCCACTCCCATCTGGCTTTCAGAGTTTCTGCTGATAGATCAGATGTTAACCTGATGGGGATTCCCTTGTGTGTTAGTTGTTGTTTTTCCCTTGCTCCTTTTAATATGTTTTCTTTATATTTATTTTTGACAATTTGATTAATATGTTTCTTGTCATGTTTCTCCTTGGATTCATCCTGTATGGAACTCTCTGTGCTTCCAGAACTTGATTAACTATTTCCTTTCCCATATTAGGGAAGTTTTCAACTATAATCTCTTCAAATATTTTCCCAGTCCCTTTCTTTTTGTCTTCTTCTTCTGGGACACCTATAATTCGAATGTTGGTGCATTTAATGTTGTCCCAGAGGTCTCTGAGACTGTCCTCAGTTCTTTTCATTCTTTTTTCTTTATCTTGCTCTGCAGTAGTTATTTCCACCATTTTATCTTCCAGGTCACTTATCCGTTCTTCTGCCTCAGTTATTCTGCTATTGATCCCATCTAGAGTATTTTAAATTTCATTTATTGTTTTTTTCATCGTTACTTGGTTCCTCTTTAGTTCTTCTACGTCCTTGTTAAATGTTTCTTGCATTTTGTCTATTCTATTTCCAAGATTTTGGATCATCCTTACTATCATTTTTCTGAATTCTTTTTCAGGTAGACTACCTGTTTCCTCTTCATTTGTTAGGTCTGGTGTGTTTTGACCCTGCTCCTTCATCTGCTGTGTGTTTTTCTGTAATCTCATTTTGCTTATCTTACTGTGTTTGGGGGTCTCCTTTTCACAGGCTGCAGGCTCGTAGTTCCCGTTGTTTTTGGTATCTGTCGCCAGTGGCTAAGGTTTGTTCAGTGGGTTGTGTAGGCTTCCTGGTAGAGGGAACTAGTGCCTGAATTCTGGTGGATGAGGCTGGATCTTGTCTTTCTGGTGGGCATGTCCATATCTGGTGGTGTATTTTGGGGTGTCTGTGGCCTTATTATGATTTTAGGCAGCCTCTCTGCTAATGGATGGGGCTGTGTTCCTGTCTTGCTAGTTGTTTGGCATAGGGTGTCCAGTACTGTAGCTTGCTGGTCGTTGAGTGAAGCTGGGTCTTGATGTTGAGATGGAGATCTCTGAGAGATTTTTGCCATTTGGTATTACGTGGAGCTGGGAGGTCTCTTGTGGACCAGTGTCCTGAAGTTGGCTCTCCCACCTCAGAGGCACGGCCCTCATGCCTGGCTGGGGCACCAAGAGCCTTTCATCCACATGGCTCATAGTAAAAGGGAGAAAAAAATTGAAAGAAAGAAAGAAAGAAAGAGGATATAATATAGTGAAGTAAAATAAAGCTATTATAAAGCAAAGCTATACAGACAAAATCTCACCCAGAAGCATATACATATACACTCACAAAAAAAGGAAAAGGGGAAAAATTAATTTATCCTGCTCCCAAAGTCCACCTCCTGAATTTGGGATGGTTCGTTGTCTATTCTGGTATTCAACAGATGCAGGCACATTAAGTTGTTTGTGGAGTTTTAATCTGCTGCTTCTGAGGGTGCTGGGAGAGATTTCCCTTTCTCTTCTTTGTTCGCACAGCTCCCGGGTTCAGCTTTGGATTTGGACCCGCCTCTGTGTGTAGGTCACCTGAGGGAATCTGTTCCCCACCCAGACAGAACGGGGTTATAGGAGCAGCTGCTTCAGGGACTCTGGCTCACTCAGGCCGGGGGGAGGGAGGGGTACAGAGGAGGCGGGGCGAGCCCGCAGTGGCAGAGGCTGGCGTGACGTTGCACCAGCCTGAGGTGTGCCATGCGTTCTTCCAGGGATGTTGTCCCTGGATCACGGGACCCTGGCAGTGGCGGGCTGCACTGGCTACCGGGAGGGGCCATATGGAGAGTGACCTGCGCTCGCACACAGGCTTTTTGGTGGTGGCAGCAGCAGCCTTAGCATCTCACACCCATCTCTGGGGCCCGCGCTGATTGCCACGGCTCACGCCCGTCTCTGGAGTTCATTTAGGCGGCGCTCTGAATCCCCTCTCCTTGTGCGCCACGAAACAAAGAGGCAAGAAAAAGTCCCCTGCCTCTTCGGCAGCTGCAGACTTTTTCCCGGTCTCCCTCCCAGCCAGCTGTGGTGCGCTAACCCCTTCAGAATGTGTTCATGCCGCCAACCCCAGTCCTCTCCCTGCGATCTGACCGAAGCCCGAGCCTTAGCTTCCAGCCCTGCCCAACCCAGCAGGTAAGCAGACAAGCCTCTCGGGCTGGTGAGTGCTGCTCGGCTCTGAGCCTCCGTGCCGGAATCTCTCCGCTTTGCCCTCCGCACCCCTGTGGCTGCGCTCTCCTCCGTGGCTCCGAAGCTTCACCCCTCTGCCACCCTCAGTCTCCGCCAGTGAAGGGGCTTCCTAGTGCGTGGAAACCTTTCCTCCTTCACGGCTCCCTCCCACTGGTGCAGGTCCCATCCCTATTCTTTTGTCTCTGTTATTTCTTTTTTCTTTTGCCCTACCCAAGTACATGGGGAGTTTCTTGCCTTTTGGGAGGTCTGACGTTTTCTGCCAGCGTTCAGTGGGTGTTCTGTAGGAGCAGTTCCACGTGTAGATGTATTTCTACTGTATCTGTGGGAAGGAAGGTGATCTCCGTGTCTTACTCTTCCGCCATCTTCTCTCCGGTTCTTCTAGTAGTTTTTAAAAGTAGAACTCTCTCTTTCTTCTAACCTTCCCCCTCCTCCAATATCATTCTCTCTTCACCATGTTTTATTTCTTCATAGTATCTAATGCTAGTTACTTTTTCTTATTTGTCTATTTGTTTATATTGTGTTTTTATTCTGCCCCACTGAACTGTGAGCTCCTTGAAATTATGGAATTTTTCTTGCTTGTCATTCCATCTCCCAGGTCTAGAACAATGCAACACATTCCACGTTCTCTTTAAATATTTTTTGACTGATGGACAAGGAACAAATTAATATGCATGTCACATAAGTGCTCCATATATAGCAAGGGATAGGTATTAATCTATTATTTAATATTCCACTAGTTCATGAGATTCTCAAAAATAAGGACTTGGTTTGAATCAATTGTATAATGTAACAGGAACAGGCAGTGACTAACATATGGTTATTCATCAGATGGTTACTGAGTGAGAGACTACATGAATGAATAAAGGTCTACTAAGCTTCTTTCAAACATTCACTGATTCCCTGATTGACTCATTCAACAAGTATTTGATGCCTGTTATGTGCCAGCATCTGTCTAGACACAAGAGCTACATCAATTAATAAAACAAATTATCTGCTCTCATATATCTTACAAATAGATTTTAGAAAAAAGCAACAGCTAGAAGATTTATTAATAATAACTGTCCTATGAACTGGTGACCAAATGGTATTAGTTCATATCTTCTTAACCTCTGTTGGAAGGCATGCATATTTATTTGAAACTTGGTCAGCAGTTCCTAAATTTGAGGTCAAAGACTTTGGCAGCCTGGTGAGCAGCAGATATTATCCTTAGGGTAAATGTTTTCCTGGGAGGAACACTACTAGCAAGGTACAGCATTGCCTTATCAAATTGTGGACCATGGCCCATTTAGCAAATTATAAACTCACTTTATTTTATTTTGATCAGTTTATCATTGATCATTTATTTAGATTAAATGAGAGAGAAGACTAGAATAAAAAGTAGACTAGGATAGAATAAAATAGGAAAAAATAGAAAATTCAGAATGCTGACACTTGCCAATTCACTTGCAAAGGGTTAGTATTATTTAATACATGTATTTAAGTGTGTTTGTGTGTGTGTGAATTTTTGTAGTACCTCATTAGGTTATATATTATTTGATGTAGGCTGAAGTAAAAAAAAAAAAAAGAAAAGAAAAGAAAGGAAGAAAAAAGATTGGAGCCATTAGCTGCTAGATAAACAAGAAGAGGGTTCAAACCCTAAGATAAAGAATGGGCAGCAAAATAAGGTTAGGACTCAGAGAAGGATTAGTGGCCTTGGAAGTGGGAGTGGTTTGAGTAAATCTCCTACCCACCACAGGAAAAACTGTCCAAAGGCAAGGAAGTGAGGCAGCAGTGATGAAGTGGTGGCTAGTCCTGTGAATAGGAGACACAAGGGGATGACTAAATATGACATGTGTGTGGGCAAGTGCGTGAACAAGGTGGTGGTGGATTGGGGTGTAATGGGATGGAGTTGTCCAGTGGGATTACTGGTTTACAAAGGAGATAAAAGGGGATAGGTAATTACTTTAATAAGGCAGGGTCTATGAGGGTGTTCAGATATTGAACCAGACATGCTGAATTGCAGTTTCAGATACATAAAATAGATGATACATAATAGACTAAAGCAAAGCAAAAGTTTCCTGTATTCTAAAATGGGGTGAGAAAGTGCTGAGAATATGAGAATAGCTGCTGTTCTCATTGAATGCAATTGGCTCAGAACCTGGTTGAAGTTTCTGCATTTGTAGAAGTTTCTCTGTGTGTTTCATGGGGAAAGGCTTGATAAGCCTGAGAAGCTGGAAATAAATTAGTAACTGCAGATTCACAGTGTTGCTAAAGTTTATTTACTAATGTTTCAAATGAAGACAAGAAGGCTTGACTTATCTACCTCCAGGACTACTGAGAGCATCAACTGAGATAACATATGTACAAAGCCCTGATTGTTTAGGAATAGGCATTTTTACTGTTGTTGTTGTTGTTGTTATTATTATTATTTCTTCTTAGTGGGTGGGTTAGCTACCATACAGCAGAGATTGGAGAAATAACTTTAGAGCAGGAGAATAAAGCCCTGACTGAAGTAAGACGGTAGAGAGGAAGGTTATAATAGAGCAAGCCTTCAGTACTGAAGACTATTAGAAGGGACAACAATAATAATAAGAGCAGAGGAAGAGAACATTTAGTTGAAGGGGATTATTTTTTCTAATTGCTTCAGATTCTCAAAGATAAATATACATATGTGATCTGTGTGATTGTTGTACTTGGTGATCACATTGCAATTCACATTCTTTCTATCCATTTAGATATGCCAACTCAGTTTCTGGGTTTTTATTTATTTCTCCTACACTTGGTTAGTTTGCTATTGATCTTAGAATTTTTAATTTTTCTATTTTTAATTTGAATTGTCTTCATTATATGGAAAACCATTTTTAGCCTCACGGAAGAAATAGTGACTTTTCTTAAAAACTTATCATAAATGATTTTTCTTAAAAAGAGTGTAAATGGATATGGTGAGGCCCAAATGAAGAGGACCTGTCACTTTTTCTTTGGATGTCTAAAGGAACCAATGAATACTAGTAAAAATATAAAACTAAGAATTTGCCTTTTCTTTGCTCTAAGCTACTCTATAGCTCTATAGCTCTAAGCTATAGGCCTTGACCAAGGGAATGAGTTGCACTTAATAAATATCTGTTGAATTTAATTACGTGGATGTGACAAAATTGTCCTACAAAGGTTTAAAATTTGTGTTTTTTCTAAAAAATTCAAAATCAGAAAAATATTTTTGGACATTCATGCTTAATAAATCAAACTGGATTTCTTGCTTCATATTTCACAGACACGAATAAAACAGTTCTAAATTGAATGTTAGCCCATGAAGTCAGCATCTGTTTAGCAAGCAAATATTTGGTAAGGATAACTTTCAACCATGCGAAAAGGAGTCACACTGGACTTTTCAGGTCGCTACTGATTCCAAATCTAGTTCATATGCTGCCAAAGCAAGCTAAATTCTACACTCAATTGGACAAAGTTCATGACACTTGGAATAAATTAAATTAAAATAGTCCCTTACCTTTATCTGTCATCTAATGGAATAAAAGAAAAAATCTATTATTTTCTTCAAGTTTTAAAATCAAAGTTAGTAGAAGTTTAAGTGTTAATTTTGTGGGTTGCTAAGAGTAACCTTCTAAATTTGGGTTTCTTAGATGTTAAATTTCTTTTGCTGTGACTGATGTATATGCTTAAAAGTTATTTCTTTGGAAAATGTCCACTCCTATTTAAAATCTATTAAGATTTTTAAATAGAAATTTTTAGATTTGTCATCTTAGCAATGTAGTTTTATTAAACAAAAATCCTCAAAGCTTAAAGCCAACTGAAACTTCAAAGTTTCCAAGCTGAAGAAGAGATCATCTTAGGTCATTTTGAGGTCCTCAGTGGAGCACATTTATTTATTTTATTATACAGATCATCTATCATCCAGAATAGTAGTTTTCTCAGAATATCCCAGTGACACAAAAAAGAACTTAAGTTTGAAGAGTCATAAGACATACTTAGAACTGCATCACATCTTTGAACTCCTTATGGAAATCTGGATGAAATCTCCTTTCTGGAATGCTGCACTTAGCAGTCTACAACAGCAACACATTTGTGTGGGTCTCTTAAATGGTCATTACCTGGTGAACTCTAAAGAAGTTTCAGTTCCAGCAGTAATCCCATTAAAAGTTTGTTATCCTCTTAAGGATTTACAGTTTGGGGAAAAATAAAAAATCACCCCATGATTTTGCACACAGGACCACAACCCAAGGAAAACTTAATTTAAATCATTTCCCTGTGGTTCTGAACATAAAGTTTGGTTATTTATATCTTATAAGAAGAATTCAAAATAAAAATTTCTTGTATTTTCTGATTCTTTATTTCAATAAATGGGAAACATTGCCATTGTATAGGATAATTACTTCTGCAGAATATAATGTAAGAAATCTCTTACTGTTTTTTAAATTACATATATATATTCCACAGGTAATAATAAAACTGATGAGGATTCTAACAATTGGAAATTGTCAGGTCAAAAATATCACACTTCAATATACAATGATATTTTATTATATTGAAACCCAATTTATATCTTAAAATTGTATTTCTTATTAAACTGATATAAGTACACATCAGAATAACTAAAAGCAAAGTTGAATGGCTAATAATTTTCCTTCTTTCAAAAATATATCTGGTAGAATATTACACTGAGATATTAAACTAGGTCATCTTCCATATATTACAATGTACCCCTTGACCTCCCTCAAAATAGTTAATTTCAAAAGCCAAGGCTAGAAAGTTGGATTTAAGAAATATTAATTTTATAAACAAAGATTAAGAAGAGTATATTGAGTCAAGACTAAAATGAACTAGATAAGGATGCCCTAGATTGAGAAAAAGTAAATGATTGAACCAGATGCTAAGAAGCTTATTCCTACTTGACTCTAAGAAAGAGTGTTGTTAGAATATCCAGATAATTTGGGCAATTGAGAGTAGGGTCCTTTGCCTGAGCCCTCCAGCACCCAAGTCTCCAAGTGTCCCTGCACCAATGTGGTAAGAGATGAGCAGAAATGTCTTCATGAACTGTCTACACAAGTGTGTCTGAGGCAGCCTACACAGTTTTTTCTGACTCCAGTGTGCTTTCCATGTACCTAAGAGTACCATGGACACAGTGCCGAGAACCAATAAACTTGATGGATTTTGCAGTCTGGATGAGGTGGAAACAGCCATGAAATACACGGACCTCTAAAGATCAGTTACAAAAGTAGGTCTCTGTGTAAATCAGTGAAATTAGATGTTAATACCTCTTAACATACAATAGTCTTCTAATGTCTTAAGCCCTTGCAACTCTGATTCAACCACAGGAAACTGAAGCAAGTGGGGACAGGAGATGGGAAGAAGCTGAATTGACTGAAAATCAATATCTTCTGTGTGTGGAACAGAAAAACAAAGCCCTTTGCATGTTTGAAAGGTGGCAATAAATGTTTTGTACAATTGAATTTATGGAATAAGATGCTTACCAGTTACATATGTGTAACCTATATAAACAGTCCCTGACTTAAGATGGTTTCACTTACAATTTTTCAACTTTGAGACTTGATGATGGTGCAAAAGCATACCCTTTTAGTAGAAACTGTACTTCAAATTTTTAATTTTGATCTTTTCCCAGGTTAGCAATTTGTGGTATGCTACTCTCGTGATGCTGGGCTGCAGCAGCGAGCTGCAGCTCCCACTCAGTGAAGGGATCACAAGGGTAAACAATCTTTTTTTTTTTTTTTTAAGTGTATGTCTGCATTATTTTACATTTTTATTTATTTATTTATTTATTTATGGCTGTGTTGGGTTTTCGTTTCTGTGCGAGGGCTTTCTCTAGTTGTGGCAAGCGGGGACCACTCTTCATCGCAGTGCGCGGGCCTCTCACTATCGCGGCCTCTCTTGTTGCGGAGCACAGGCTCCAGACGCGCAGGCTCAGTAGTTGTGGCTCATGGGCCTAGTTGCTCCGTGGCATGTGGGATCTTCCCAGACCAGGGCTCGAGCCCGTGTCCCCTGCATTGGCAGGCAGATTCTCAACCACTGCGCCACCAGGGAAGCCCGAGGGTAAACAATCTTTACTCTCACAACCATTCTGTTCCCATAGTGCCATTCTGTTTTTCAGTTTCAGTACAGTATTAAATAAGCTACAGTAGTCAACACTTTATTATAAAATAGGCTTTGTGTTAGATGGTTTTGCCCAACTGTAGGCTAATGTAAGTGTTCTGAGCACGTTTAAAATGGGTTAAGCTAAGCTCTGAAGTTTGGTAGATGAAGTGTATTAAATGCAATCTCAACTTAGGAAATTTTCAATTTTCTATGGGTTTATCGAGAGGCAACCCCATCGTATGTCAAGGAAGATCTGTACTCCAGTTAACACTATCCATTTTTAACTACATATTATAATTTTTAAATCATTTTCGATATATACATCAAATATTGGCATACCTCATACTGGAATTATACCATGGTGATGTGACATGGTTAGGTGGTGTAGAAAGAAGTAGGGAAAGGGCTCTAACAGAATAAAGAGTGATACTGTGGTACAATGCACAAAACAACAGACTGGGATTCTTGTTTTATCATTGTATAGGTGTTTGAAAACATTCTCTATAGTGTACCTTAGTGTCCTTGGACAATTTGCTTTGACAAAGAGAAAAAGAGCCACTGAAAGCTAAGAGATGGTCTGACACTATCATTTATGATAAAGATCTCAACTAATGATCTCACTTTTATGTATTTAGCTATTTCATGTTAACTATAATTTAAGAGTATGTTATGTAGAAGTGTGTGGAAACTGAATATCAAGTCAGCTGTGGAATCATTTATGCATCAAGGTAGCTCAAAGAGTAACACTTTTTCGATATTTTGCTATGTTTGAAGCTCAAAATAATACACAGACCAATATCTTAAACTTATTAGTGACTAGATCATATTTTTTTTATAAATATCAGGTTTCTTACTGATATTTATAAAAAATAGCTTTCCAAAATTTAGGCTGTTGTTCTGAACATTTTTCCATATCTTATGGGAAGTTTATGACAATGTTTGTGGTTCTACAGGTATTTTGTCTGGTGCAACCTTAATATTTCCTAGAGACTGCTGATGATTATAATTTTTTTTGCACAATTGCACATTACAAAATTTCTGAATAATTCACCAGATATTGATTAACATATAACCTAAAATACAGCATGTAAGGTCAAGGTAACTGCATCACTTTTTCAAATTTCTAATGTATTAATAATGTTGTATTTAAGTCATTCTAAAAAGATTATGTTATCAACTAAATAAATGAATATTTTGATTAATGAAAAAAAATATTTAGAGTGGAAAGGTATGGAGATGTTTACTAACATACTATAATTTCAAAATGAACAGCATATTGGTCTTTATGTTTAACATTAGCATCACAAGTAGGGACATATTCACCAACACACAATCCTGGAATACAGCCAACCCAGCAGCAGTGAGGTTATATTTGTCACAATGCAGCTCCACTGGACTGCAAAAGTGTAAAAAATGGATGGCAGCAGGATACCTGGCCAGTTCTTGTATGGTGAGCTGAAGTGGGGAGATATCAAATAGGGCAAGCTGAAGGAACATGATCCAGACACATTGAAGAACAATTTCAAGTAATGAAGCATGGCTGCAGAATACTAGGAAATAATATCAGGGGAAAGACCAACCCAGTGTGGAGAAATCAGAGCGGCAAAGGTGGTGTGTAGCCAGGTGAAGAAGCAGCGCTTCAGATTGCAGCAGCTTTTGCAAAGAGCAGTCACTCCCCCAAAGAACTCTGGCCACCAGTATTCATTGAGTATCATGGCTGATTTCTTACCAAATATTTTAGTAGTATTACCAATAAACAAAAATATTATATTCTTATGAAGAAAATTCCTGTCAAAGCTATCTTCCCAATTATGTACAAAGATGTCTAGTTTCCAAACGTTGTTGCATAAAGACTAGTACTATATGCAAACAAAACATATAGCATGTTTAGATACGTGTTTGCAGGTGTCCAATCATACAGCAGTCCAATAATTGCTGTATAATTGTGTTAAGGAATTTTCACATACAAGGAAATTTTTGCTTTGGGAACTTTCCTGGAAGGTCAGTTAATCTGTGACTGGTAGGATATAGTGAAGTAGTTAAGATCAGTCTCGGGAGTCAGGCCATCTGAGAGTTGAAATCATATACCTGACAATTTACCCAATTTTTGCCCTGGGCAAGTTGTGAACTTCTCTTAGCTTCAGTTACTGTATCTGTATAAAGGGGCACTCAGATGGCTATTGGGAATAAAATGCACAGAAAATGTTCAGCACTGTGCCTGACCACATGTTATTACCAGCAGATGTATAAATTTTTTCTTAATGGTCTATATAAAACCAGTAACAATTCAGTAGTTCCCATTCACAGTGTTGGTGCCTGAAGGATGTATAGAATCCATGCAGAATGAGGTGTGTTTTCCAGCCAATATTACTGTACATTTTTTATGTGAAAAGAAACTAAAAGTGGTAAAAAAAAAAAAAAAAAAAAAAAGGGTTTCGGAAGGCATGCTTAAATGAAAGTGAATAAAATTTCCTTATGAATTATGTTTGAAACTGACTTGTGACTGAATTCTAGGAAGATCTTGCATTTTTCATCTTCATATATCTGGTGCCCAGCACAGTGCCTGGGAAAATTATTTAGTAAGGAAATAGTTGTAGTTGGAATGAATGTGTGTGCACATAAATCAACCTCTAGGGCATGGTTTAATTACAAATCTAATAGATATTATTTAATTTTAATAAATCTTTGGCAAGAGATTATGTCTTCTTGTCTTCAAATATCAGAAGATGTGCTGTTAAAAAAATAACATTATTTGGTCCCCCGACAATTGAATGAAATTGGGCTTCCTTTTCTGAATTGTATATCTAAAGCACAATAAAACTTAAAATAATTGAATAATTCTTATTTTTTCCTTTACTTTGTGAAGGACAGGACCAACCACAATATATATTTTTTAAATTATTTCTTTCTTTTAGTGAACATCCTCATATCCTTAAAGGATCCATCTTTGATCTGATTAAATTTTCTTTATTTTAATTCCTCTGTATTTGCCTTATTAAACTGTCTAATCATTTTTTCCAAATGTATGGTTTGCAGATTATATAATATGTGATTTACAATTTTCCACATTGGTATAGCAATAATCTATGGCCATTTCCTGCTATTTTTCATAAGTAAAGTAGAAATTTATCTTGATCCTAACATATGTCAAATAATAATCTCTCTCTGTCAAAAAGCAATTTTTTAAAAAGATATGTTTTGAGTTGCATCTATATGTTGTATAATACTTTCTACCAGATATTTGGAAACTGTTAGAAATTCAGTCGTGGAGATTAAATAATTTACCTTAAATTTTACATTGGTTTGTTTTTTGTGCCCAATTTCCCATGTTACATTTTGTGCTTGTTGCAAACCAAGATTTTTAATCTTTGGCTTCAAGGTTCCCACTGTTCTTAATAGGGGCCTTGGATGCCCCGAGGTAGACAGAAAGATTAAGAACTGTCATTGAAAATGCCAGTTAACTGGAGACTGGTAGCATACAGAAAATTTTAGGTGGTAAGGTTGGAAGCAAATTCAATGATTGGAAGAAATGTATAGTCCAAACAAGAGTTCTCCTACCATTTCCATTAATATGGCTAAACTATTTAAAGACATTTAGTGTCTTTGCCATATCTACCTCATTAGTAAAACTTTCTACAGACATATCTTTATGTCTTTGCCATATCTACTTCATTAATAAAACTTTTCTACAGTTTGATTGACCTTACTGTCAAAAAGTTTTTCAAATATCTAAGATAAATATAACTTTCTTCAATTTCAGTCCAGCATGGGTAGTTTTAACAGTGGCATCTGTTGTTAGTATTTCTTCCTCATCTTTGCCAGAAACCTTAATGTCACCAGAATGTCACCAGAAACCTTAATTACCTATCACATTTTATTTCTAAATTATTTTCCTGATTTTTTAAAGTGAAAAATCAATGTAGTTTTATTGTTTTTATGATGTATATATTCAAAATTCACAGTAGTTTTGTCTTTCAAAGAGCTAAGCACTTGTAGAGATCACCCCATAGATCTTCACTACTTTCCTGTGAAGCAAAACAAAAACATTATACCATATAGGGAGATATCTTATAATTCTGATTTCCAACTACTTAACTAGAAAAGATTTACCACACCACAGTACAATTCAGGATTGCTCCTTCATTTATCAATCTATATATTCTTTTCATTTTACCTTATGCATTTAAATATAGCATTTGTCTGAATAGTTGACTAAATTGCTCTCTTTGAAATATTGTGTATTTTTTTGGCATTATATTCTTAATATCAGTAACAACTTTTTATCACAGAATAAAAGTACCTAGAAAACAGGTTCTTAATATCTCTTCTAAGCAATTTTGGTTCCCAGTGCAACTTTGGCAGTGAGCTAGAAAGGATGGTTAAACAGGGTTACTAGGAAGAAGATTCACAGTCATTTTGAAAGGCTACTAAAAAGCACAGGTTGTACATAATTGGTAATCAAATTACATTAATCTATTCTCTAGGATACATATATTCAAGTAATATTATTTAATGTACATCAGAGAATTCTTAGATTTTTTAAAACAGTAGATAGGTGACTTTAAAAAATGTTTCCATCAGGAAAAGAAAATGTAAAAATTTTAATAACAGTAACTACATTACACAACCAAAAATTTTAGTTCTACATCCATGCTAAGAAATTAGTTTTCCTTTCCTAATATTGGAATTAGTTAATCATTATGCTCTAAATCCATTCAGCATTTGCTGACCAGCTATAAAAAAACCTGGGGGGTAGGGGCGGGGATGAAGACATACAAAGAAATACATCCTCCCAAAAAGATTTTTCATAAATTTTTAGTAATTCTTTTTTAAATAGGAAATAATAATTGTTAAATTCTTTAAAATGAATTTAATAATAGAAGTCTTATTTCCTTAATGCTTATTCTCAGCTTCCACTTAAACTTCCTCCAGTTCTTTAATTCTAGCCATTTTAGAGGTTCTACCTTGTTCTTAGTGACTTTGTTTAAAATCCATATTGCCCATCAATTACTCTTAATTATTCATCTCCAACCCTGACTGATTTCCTGAGTTCTAATCTTCAGTTTTCAGTGGTCTGCTAGAGAACTTCACAAAGATGCCTTGGTTTAATGTTAGTTCAACAAATACTATTTAGATGCAACAGGTGACATCTAAGGCAATGAGGACAGCTGGGAATTCAATATTCAATATTGAATATTCCAATATGTGGGACTGAAATATTCCAATATGTGGGACTGAATAAAGTAATATTCCAATATGTGGGACTGAAATAAATACAGTTAGAGGGTATTGTATGTTAAAAAAATAATAATTACTTTTGGAAAAAAAATCAGGCTATGTAAGGGGTGTGTGGGTGTCAGGATGTTGCAGTAAACCTTATCGAGAATTTGACATTTGAATAAAAACAAAAGGTAGGGAAGCAACTCATGCATATGTCTGGGGTGTGGACAGTGAACATTCCAGGTATAGGAAACAGCTAATGCAAAGATGGTGTTGCAAGAATATTCCTGGTACAATTAAAGAACAACAAAAAGGTCATTGTGACAATAATATTGGGGATTAGTAGAAGAATAGATAAATAATAGAAGGTCAGAACCTGTAGGTCATCAAAGGCTATTGTTAGCTTTTACTATTAAAGAAAAATCGGACCATTATAAGGCTTTTTTAAAATGTGACAATTCCTGTTTTAAAACTATCAGTCTGTCTTCTCTATTAATAAAAGAGACACATATCCAAACATAAAATAATGGTGGTTTAGACAAAGATAGTAGGTAGCACTGCTGATGGAAGAAGTTTTCAGCCATTATTTCTTCTATTTCTAGTTTTCTGGTCCTTTCTCTCTTTCTTCTCCTTCTGGGACCCCTATTATATTCCATAAGTCTGTTGGGTCTTTTCATTCTTTTCCTTTTTTTCTCTTCTGATTGGTTAATTTTCACTGCTCTGTCTTCTTGTTTGTTTGCTTGTTTGTTTGGCTGCACTGCACAGCATGCAGGATCTTAGTTCTCCAACCAGGGATCAAACCCGGGTGCCCTGCAGTGGAAGTGTGGAGTCTTAACCACTGGACCACCAGGGATGTCCCCCACTGCTCTGTCTTCAAGTTTGCTGATCCTTCCTTTTGCTTGACCTAGACTGATTTAAACCCCTCTATTGAATTTTTCAGTTTAGTTATTGTATTCTCTGTGATTTGTCTTTGGTACTTTTTTACTCTTTTCTATCTATTTGTTGAAATTCTCACTTTATTCATGCTTTGCTCTCCTGACCTCAGTGAGCACCATTATTTTGCATTTTCTATCAGGTAAATCACTTATCCCTGTTTCATTACATTGGTTTCTGAAGATTTATGTTGTTTTTTCATTCAAAACATATTATCTTATTTTTTCCTTTTCCTTGACTCTCTGTGTTGGTTTCTGCATAGTAGATAAAGTAGCCACCTCTCCTTGTCTTGACAGATTGGCCTCATATAGGAAAGGAACCTTGTCAATCAGCCGGCCCCAAGCTCCTGGTTGCCTTTCAAACCTTTGTGATCATCCAAACATCCAACTTTGTTCTTAGTGGCTACCCATAGTTGAGGGTGTGCCAAGACCTATCGGTGTCCCCAAAACTTGGGAAATGCCCATTAGTGTGTTCAGGCCCCAAAGGACTGCAAATTGCCTGCCCCTTCAGTTACCCACTGCAGGCTAATTGGAAGCCCCACCTTCAGGCAGCAGTTGGGAAAACCAAGATATTAGATATGCAGTCTAACCCCTATCAGGGAGAAACTGGGGGCTGGATGTTTTTGCTTATACTCACTCTGTGCTAAGCCAGAGGAACAGCCATTGGGAGTGCCTAAGTGCCCAGATAGAACCACATCTTTGTTGTGTGGTACAGGGGGAAGTCATGAACGTCAATCTCTGCCAGTTCTCTGTCAGAGCTAGTTGATTGGGAGCCAGTCCCTTAAGTGGCAGCCATAGCAGTTCGAGTGCTTGATGTGTGGACAAGTTCTTTCCAGGGAGAAGCTGGAGGCTTGGTGTGACTGTTGGAGGCAGCTGGGGGGAGACATGGGAGACATGTCACCAGCTCTGCCAGACTCTGTAGGATCCTGGTCATCTCCTACATGCAGCAGGCAGGTTAAAAGCTGGAACATCAAGCATCATCTGGGAATGATGCAGTAAAATCCCTTCCAGGGAGAAACTAGGAGGTGGGTCTTTTTGCCTGCTCCCTCTTTGTTGAATCCTGGGAAGGAGCTGTGGGAAGTGCTTGTGTGCCCATTTGAAAATTGTTTTTTTTTTGTTTGTTTGTTTAATATGTTCCTGTGGGACTTGTGAATGCAAAGCCCTGTTGGTTATCAGAGCTAGGTGATTTGAGGGTCTATCTTTCAGGTAGCAGCTGCAAAATTTGGGGTTGTAGCTGTATTGGCAAGTTGCTTCCAGGGAGAAGCTGGAGACTTGGTTTTGTTGTTGGAACTAGCCAGGGGGAGAAGGTAGGGGAAAAGCCCACTGGCTCTTTCAGGTTCCAGAGAGGATCCCATTCAGAACCTAGATGTGGGCTAATTAGGAGCCAGACCCTCAGGCAACATCTGAGAAATCATAAAGTTAAATCTCTTCCAGGGAAAATCTGAGAGATGGGTGTTTCTGTCTTCTCCGTCCAGACTGAGCCTGGAGAGTGTAGTCACGAGTGTGCTCACACACCAACTTGATAACCCCCTCTTTGTCTTCTGTGGTCCTGTGAGATTCATAAACACAAGCCCTGTTGGCTCTCAGAGCTAGATGATTTGGGGGCCCTTTCTTCAGCTAGCAGCTTTAAAAGTTGGGGTGCTAAATGTTAAGTCCAAATCCTTCACTCCTCAGGGAGAAGCTGGGAGTTGTAAGTTCCCTCCTGACTGCAACGTTCTGTGGCTGTGTCGGTGGGGAAGTTTACGGTTGAGAGTGTCTCAGCCTTTCCTATCCGTTTCAATGTGGGTATTTTCTGTTGCTCAATGTGTAGTTTCTGGAATTCTCTCAGAGAGGATTGATCTATGGGTAGTTGTATGCCTTCATGGGAGGAGGGAATTTCAGGAGCATCCTTGTTGACATCACTTTTAGGTTTTCTTTTTTGTTTTTTTCCAGTTTTATTGAGATATAATTGACATACAGCATTGTATAAGTTTAGGTAGAACAGCATACTGATTTGACTTACATACATCATGAAACGATTACCACAATAAATTTAGTAAACATCCATCATCTTATATAGATACAAAATTAAAGAAATAGAAAAAAAATTTTCCTTCTAATGAGAACTCTTAGGATTTACACTCTTAACTTTCATATGTAGCATAAAGCAGTGTTAATTATATTTATCATGTTGTACAGTACAGCCCTAGTACTGATTTATCTTATAACTGGAAATTTGTACCTTTTGTCAGCCTTCATCCAATTCCCCCTCCCTCCAGTCTCTAGCTCTAGTACCACATATCTCATCTCCTTTTTTCTATGAGTTTGTTTTCTTGCTTTTGAAGTATAATTAAACTACAACACTATGTTAGTTCCTGGTACACAACATGGTGATTTGATTCTTCTATACATTACAAAATGATCACCATGATAAGTCTAGTCACCCTCTGCCACCATACACATATATTACATAATTATTGACTATATTCCCCATACCATATGTTTATATCCATGACTCATTTATTTTGCAACTGAAAGTTTGTAACTCAGTCTCCCTCACCTATTTCTTTCATCCCCCAACCTGTCTCCCCTCTGTCAACTACTTGTTTGTTCTCTGTATCAATGATGGTTTCTGTTTTGTCATGTTTGTCCATTTGTTTTGTTTTTTTTTCTTTTAGGTAAAGATACCTTTCTTAATAGGATTGAATATACTAGACACTCAAGTTTTATTAAAAAAATGTATAAATGCATGCACCCATTTTATTTGGTTTCCTCACACAGCACAAATCAAGCAGAAAACTAAGCTATTTTTGCGTGACTCAACAACTAGGCTGTCTGCTAATTCAAAGACAATAGATAAGGGACATAAGTGAAAAAGAAGGTTAGATTAGATCTTAAATATCAAGATATAATGTGATGTCAAATGATACAAATTACCAATTAAAAAAAAAATCTATTAATGTGTATGTGTGTTTACTCTTTTTTATGTGAATGCTAAGGCAATGTACAGGTTCATTTTTCCACAATGAAAATATCAATATTATATGTGTCCTTTACATAGTTTACCTCTAGTAATTACCAGCATACAATTGGTACTGAATAAAGTTCCTGATTTTTACTTTTTCAAATTCTTTCCCATTTTTTATGACAGTAAATGGTAATAACACATATGTGATAAAAATATCTTTGATAGTGTGCTTCATTGAATCAGAGATACCTATTGCTTTGTTATTCTAGTTTTAAAGAGGGGGAGCCTAGATAAAAAATTAAATACTCTTTGGTATTATTTCTTTCTCTACTTGCTTCTTTGTATCTATAAAGTCTTCAGTAAATATTATAATCTTTTAATTTTTCAGTGTAAATTCTTTTCATTGTATCATTTTTGATAAGAAGTCTCTATATTTATAAGTATAATAAAATTTCATTTTACCATTTATACATAAAATCTTGTACCAGTTAGATTCCACATGAGATAATCTAATAAAATCAAAATTTCTGTGACCAAAGAAATGCTAGCAAACTGCCTCTGCTCAATTGTTTACAGCTAAGCATGCTACTCATTTTCAATGCAATCAGTAATCTATCTTTTTTCTATTTATTCCTACTATGAGACACAGTAATTAAATTCCCCTTTGCCCAATTCTTTTTGTGTACCACATGAATAGCAGGTAAAGTCAATTTGTGAACTTATTGTCCTTGACACAGTGTAGAAGTGTTTCCAGCTGGAACTGATTATGTTTATTCTTCTGTGTTACCCAGGTAAAAAATAACACAAAAGATAACAATAAATAATTGCAGCTCTAACTGTATTTAAATTTATTCTGCTTCTGTTATGGGACAATGCAGATAAATAGCAAAGGATCTTTCACACTGTCCAAAGAATGTCGCCATAGCTGTAATTATCTTTTTGCACGTGACCATGTGCTCTTTGCAGCAGGTGACAGGTAAATGATTTTAAAATAAAGAAAATCAAATTGAGATACTCATTATCCTTTGAGGAAATAGATTTAGCACTAGGATATGCAAGTCTTATATTCCATCTTCCTGAGCAAGGCAATATTATACACATTTTATAAGGTAAACTTTTAAAAACTTTTACCATTTTTTAAAATTGTGGTAAGAACAGATAATGTGATATCTACCCTCTCCATAAATTTTAAATACACAATATAGTATCCTTAACTATAGGCACAATGTTGTACAGTAGATCTCTAGAATGTATTCATCTTGTACAACTGAAACTTTTTATCCATTAAGCAGCAACTCCTCATTCTCCCTCCCCAGAGCCCTGGTAATCACCCTTCTACTTTCTGCTTCTATGAGTTTGACTACTTTAGATACCTCATATAAGTGGAATCATGCAGTATTTGTCTTTCTGTGTCTGGCTTTTTTCACTTAGCATAATGCTCTCAGAGTTCAGCCAAGATATTTCATATGGCAGTGTCTCCTTTTTTATGGTTAAATAATATTCCTTTTTATGTATATACCACATCTTCTTATCCATTTTTCTGTCAATGAGCATTTAGGTTGTTTCCACATTTTGACTATTCTGAATAATGCCACAATATACCTGGGGATGCATATATCTCTTCAAGATCCAGACTTTAATTCTTTTGATTAAATACCCTGAAATGGGATTCTTGAATCATATCATAATTATATTTTCAATTATTTTAGGTAAACTTTTATGTATATCTGAAAGAAGCATTTGGGCTTTCTCCTATAACATACTCTTAAAGAAGTGATTCTTGCAGGCTTATCACAGTGATTATTTTCAACATGCCAAAGGTTGGTATACAAATATGACAGAACCTTTAAACTATATTTTGGACAATGTGAGAGTATGTATACATATTATGTAAATATTATTCAAGTAATATAAATGCATTATATTAATACATAAAATATATAATACTCGTATATCATACATTATAATTTTATGTAATATTTAAAAACCTTAGTGACACAACTAATTTATAAGTGCCAAATTTCATAAATCAAATTTTTAAAAAGAAATAATCTAGACTTTACTTGCATAATATTTTAAATTTCAGGCAAAAGTACTGATCATCTAAGAAGCAATTCATTTTATTGAAACTGAATAGTGTGCTATGGTTTTTAAACTCATATGGACTTGTGAATTTTAAACACAGGCAGAATAAAAAAAAAACTTACATGTGTTAAGTTATATTAATTTGGAATATACACATACAATTTAAATAACACTGCTTTGGGTATTTAATACCTCTAATGAATGTTTGTCAGTCCATAGAAAATATATTGTAATTAGAAAGTAGTATCTTTCAATCTCTAATTTTGGGAGGTTTATAAACTTTAATTCATTAAAAAAAAACTTATTTTTTATAATGTATCTATGCTAATTTCCTTTTGAAAATGAAAAGATGAAATGATGTATGGTGTATTAAAACATTATCCTATGTAGTTTATTTCATCATATAAGAACTCCCCTTATGTTTTATTTGTTTTCATTTGAAGCTAATTTACATTTCATGGAAAACTATATACAATGTCAGGGAGGAAAAGATACTTTATGAAAAAATAGGTAACACTAAAAAGATATTTTAACATTTTATCAAATAAAATAAAGTCTCATAAATGTATCCAATTATTTAAAATTAAGTTTATCCAATCATTTATATCAAAAATATAATATACTAACACTATAACAGTTCTATATAAACCAAATCTCTGAATAATCCAGCATGGATCAAAGTTAATATGTTAACTCAAATTCATTTTTGTAGAGAATCTCATTTTGTGTTTAGTTCTCTTAATCTTACTTGATAACTTTCTCAGAGTTTAATGCTTACTTGTAGAATCATAAACGTCAGACCTTTATTTTCATTTTACTCTGAGATGCATGATCTTGCTTGGTTCTTTTCAAGTTTATGATGGAGAGAGAGACAGTACTGCCATGCCAACTAATGAGTGAATGTGTGGGCTAGAGAGATTAGGTGGTTTTTTATATGTCATACAGTAAGTGTGTTGCATAGTTGAATGTATGGACAATTTCTTCCAAGCCTTGTAGCCAATCATATTGTGGATTTCTTCCCCCAGCACTTTATATGAGGATTCAATATTTAAAACACACACACATACACACACACACACAAAATCATTAAAATTGATATCAGTGATAATTCTAAATACATAAAGATTGGTAAAAAAAAAAAAAAGGAATAAAATTCAAAATGCAGCATAAGAGATTTGTGAAGGCAAAGAGAAATACTACATATCCTAGTCTTTTTACCTAGCAGCCAATGGATATAATAGGTTGATGTTAGATGGTTAAATGTGAATGTATAAACATCTCAGGGCTTTGGGTCACAGGGTGAAGCATTTTTCCTGGTGCTTCCTCTCCTAACCTTCAGTCACTAATCCCTGAAGCAATGGAATTCACCATAATACATTTTGCTACATTTTCAACTACAATCCAGTGATATACTCTTCTTTACTTGGACTCAAGGTCCTGCCCTGGACTTTGCCATTACCTGTATCTTAATCCTTGAAATAGCTTTCTTCAATATCCCAGCTCAAACTACAGCCTTTCCTTTCCTTGTTTCAGGTATAACTATGAGTCTAACCGTCTTCTGACCCTGAATTCTCTTCTAATTTTTCTGTGGCTCCTGTTTTTATATCCTTACTTCTTCATCTGGAAATCAGGATTCCTTTACTTTCATCATTTTCTTCTCAGTGACTTGAAACTCTCTGCTCCATCTTCTATATGAAGACAGCAGTTCTTCATTTATCAATATATTTGTCATTTCTGTACCCCGTTTCTAATCATTAATGAAAAAATCACCCAGTTGTATAGATTAGTGGTAATATACTTGTAAAAAACCTTATCTTTATCCTCAGTAATGTCTGCACATTATTCTGTTTCCATTATCTGTTTCTTCTCCATTTCTCGCTTGCCGTGTCCTCAACTCCCTATTCTGCCTTCACTGTCTGTTGACAATATTAATTTCTGTTTCCCATGGAAAATAAAGAGCAAGATAATAATAGCTTTATTGTTCTATATGTTCCTGCCCCACTTAAAAATGTATTTATATCCACTATCTTCTTTCCTTCCCTCCTGTAGAACTGGGGAAATGTTTCTCTTCTTGCCTGAGGTTTCTAGATCCATGTGTGTGCTAATTGCCACTTGCTTCTTCGTAGACCTTGCTCTCCTTCATTTCCTTTATTTTGAAACCTTAATTTCTTTCTCCTGCTTCCCCAGCATCTGAATGTGAACAAGTCTCTTCTCTAAGCCAAACCAATCAGAACATTTACCTCCACCAATTTACACTCACTGCTTTTAATGTAGTGTATCCTATTTATATTTTAACATTTTTACAATAAATACATTTTACACAGTAAAAAGCCTATTCAGTAAATTTGTGCAGTCTAAAGAATAATAAAGAAACACCCACTTACTCATTACCTACCATAGAACATGGAAAATCACCAAAAAACTCAAAACCACCTGTGTTCTCCTCCACAGTTGCATTATTCTACATTCCCCAGGAAGCAAAGACTATTCTGCACTTTAAATGTTTTTTAAAGATTTTGTGACATATGCATACTTTTGTATTTCATATAAATTATTTTATATTATATGCATTGTTTCATGATTTGTTTTCTTCATATTTTTACTTTCGGATGTTTCAATATTGATATGCATTGCATTATTTTATTCATCTTCACAACTGTAATATTCCATTTTTTAAAAAAATGCCTCAAGTTATTTAGCCATTCCATCACTGATGAACGTTTGGACTATTTCCATATTGTTTCTGTGATAAACAATACAGCTTCACATTCATGTCTCCTGGTGACATTTGCTAGGCAATATATCTGTATATCTCTATGCCTATATAGGTGTATAGATATAGATATAGATATATAGATATAGATGTGTGTGTGTGTTTGTGTATACAAAACCTAGAATAGAATTTCAAGTCATAAAGTGTATGCATGATAATGGCAAATCGTTTTTCATAGTTGTTACATCAATTTATACCCTATTAGCAATGCATGGGAAATCCCTTTTTTTTTATATATATATATATTTTTAATTCACGTTCTTTGATTTATTTATTATTTATTTATTTATTTATTTATGGCTGTGTTGGGTCTTCGTTTCTGTGCGAGGGCTTTCTCTAGTTGCGGCATGTGGGGGTCACTCTTCATCGCGGTGCGCAGGCCTCTCACTATCGCGGCCTCTCTTGTTGCGGAGCACAGGCTCCAGACGCGCAGGCTCAGTAGTTGTGGCTCACGGGCCCAGTTGCTCCGCGGCATGTGGGATCTTCACAGACCAGGGCTTGAACCCGTGTCCCCTGCATTGGCTGGCAGATTCTCAACCACTGCGCCACCAGGGAAGCCCGGGAAATCCCTTTGACTTACAATCTCAGTAGCAAATAATTATCCTTCATAGCTTTTACTTGAATTTTCCTGATTCCTAAAGTGAAGTTGAGCACTTTTTTATATAATTGTGTGCTGTTTCTGTTTGTGTTTTATTTATTGGGAAGTTTTGTGGATGATATTTAGCCATTGTTCTCCTGGGTTGTTGGTTGTTTCTGTTTGTGTTTTATTTATTGGGAAGTTTTGTGGATGATATTTAGCCATTGTTCTCCTGGGTTGTTGGTGTTACTGATTTTTAGGTGTCGTTTATATTCTTCATATGAATCCTGCTATGGTATACGTGTTGAAACATTTACTTCCAGTATGAGGTTTATATTTGTTACTTTTTTGGGATATACTTTAATGAATATAATTTGAATTTTAATATGTTTGAAGTCATTATTCTTATCATGCATAGATTGGCTTTTGTTTTGCTTATGAAATACTTTACCACTGCAAGTCTATAAAAATATTTTCCCATGTTTTCTCCTAAAGGTTTTAAAGGTTCTAAAATGTTGAATTTTTAATGTAAGCCCAGATAACCCTAGCAATTGTTTTGACACATGGTATATAGAGAGATAAAAACATATTTTTAAATATTATATTCTTTCAACACTGATCTAAAATACCAGCTCTATTATATTCAATATATCAGAGTCTCACTTTAGGCCTTGGATACACTTTGCTAGTTATATGTTAGTGCCAGACGAAAATACATGCACACACATACCAAACGTCCAGGTTACATGCTTTTCCTTACTTGATTTTTCTTTTTATGAATGAAATTTATGATTTTTATATTAATATTATTATTGAACCTAATTTGAACATTTTATATTATTATAACATTCTTTATTCTGTATGATTGTTATAAAATCTAATAGTAATATACACATAGTAGTTAACTATTTATTGACATGATAACACTATGAAAGTCAGTGCAATGAGGTACTTCTCCATTCTCAAAAACTTTTACATATAATATCCAAAGGAAAAAGAAGTGCAGTAATATAGCTCATTGTAATAATGGAGTAAATGTGGATTGAATTTTGAACATCTGCAAGGCAGTATTGGGACACTACAAATTATTTCATTCCAAGGAGAATTTCCACTTTTTTAAGTATCTAAAGAGTGTGTGGATAGTATATGTAGAGTTGTTCTCCCTATTTAGTCAGGGACTGCCACCTTTAGGAATATGTGTATGGTCCTAATTCAAATGATAACATAATGGCCTTGTCAAGAATCCTTGCTTTGAGAGAGTGTTTCATATGAAAATGAAACTGAAACCATATGCTCATCTCCAACTAAGGTGGTTGAATACAGGTTAGGATGAGATCCTGTTCTGAGTTCCTGTTTTACAGTATCATTAACAAATAGAAACAATTCAACAGTTCAGATTCTTGCTTCTGTAAACTATTCTTCAGAGTAAGTCATATATTTTATGAAGAGTAAGATAAAAAGAAATTTGATTATTATTAACAAATAGAATTTTAAAATATTTATATTTTTATTTAATTTAGAAAGATAAGAATCCGTGCCTTAGTAGAATGATTTATAGATTTACAGAAAAAGATTACTACAATGTTATTGCATTTTACTTATTTCCAAAATAAGCCTGTAACAAGTTCAAAATCTCTATACTTCAGGTGCCTCATCAAGATCAAGGGGACAATAATATTAGCCGTTTCCCCATGATATTGTATAAATTATAAAGTGCTTTGAGGATATGTCATGCTGTATGCATGCCATAAATATATCTGTTGAAAAATGTAATATATTTAGTGTTTAAAGGAAATACCTTTAAAAAGTTACAGGCTATGAATTTATGTATATTGCCATTATGGCTCTTGAAAGTATTGACTTTAAACTACTGGACACTATATTAAAAGTACCTAATTTTTCTTTAAAATATGTGCAAATTTTGCAAGTTTTCCAAAAATCATTAGGAAAGTTTCTTCAACTATTTCACGTCAGTAAGTTAATATATATCAGAAAACAGAAATGTAAAAAGCTATTTATGATCATCAGTTATATGGTACACTGTAGATTTATAGTATGATTATGAGACTTAGTTTACTTGAACTTTGACATTATCTAGAGTCATATCTAATATATGCTAATTTGAGATCAATTTATTTGAATTTCTTATTAAGAATGATAGGGAATAAATTTACCTTAGTCGTGTTGGTTTTTTTTTTTTTTTTTTTTTTTTTTTTTACTTTCAGTAAGAAGAAAATAGTGTTTAGCATTTAATTCCTGACATAAAAAAGGATCAAGGAAGCAGATAGAGAAAAACAGCTGGAGTATACAGATATTCAGATTGTTTTTGCTTTAAAAAGCCTTCACTCTAGAAAGAAAAATAAAGGAAATGGTGGTAATGATTCCAAGAGGCCTTAAGTGCTTTGGCACAACAATAGGTAAATAACTCCACTGACATAACTCATTGATACAGAGAACTGTTGCTAACTTGAGGCAATGTTAATTTCAAAAGTTCTTAATAATCTAAGCAAATGCATTCATATTGGTAAATCACACATTTTTGCATGTGACTGGTAGATCATTTTGTTTTTACACCCTACTTTGCCATTTCTTTTACAAGTCAGTGTGGATGTTAACTACAACCAGCATTTTGAATCCACCTTGGAAGAGCAACATTATATGTGATTTAGTATATAATGTTGTACTTATTGGTAAAATAACTCTAAACTTTTTCTAACAGGAAAACATTGGGGGTAGTATTAGACACTTAGTTTTCAGGCCAAGTTAACAAATAACATCAGTAGCTAAATCCTTAAGCTTTATACACATGTGCATGCACACAAACATATAGACACACATACACACACACCCCATGCTCCTCTCCCACCAACACACACAAGCAAGAAGAAATAAAACTGGAGAGTTTAAATTCTATTTAAAATAAAGTAACTTAGGTAAAAGAAAATTTGAAGGGAAGACAGAGACTAAAATACAGTACCTGTGTAATGATAGGTCCTATCTGTGTAGTCCATTGACTAAAATGTTAGCTTAGTAATTTTCAGACTGCAAGTAATCACAAAATATAGAATGCAAATATTATAAAAGGAAATGAAGAAACAACAACATATTGATTATCAGTACATGATGTTTAAATGACTAATACTATACCTAAAAGATTGCTTGGATATGAAAAATTGATATAGTCTTTTTTCCTCTAATTAAATAGAAACAGTAGTTTGAAGAGAGGTTTTTATGCCAAATATATAGCTTTCTTTTTCAAAATTCAGACACAAGGAGAATGAATATCAATAATCTCAACCAGCATACAATTCAAATAGATAATAGATAATAATACACTAATTCAATTAGTATATCCAATTTAGCAATCTATATTTGTTATATTAATATTAACATTGAATACCGTTAATTATTATTTTTCAATAGGACATGTTGTCAAATTTTAGAAAGATCTTAGTAAATATCATTAGGACTTATAAATGATTATGTATGTGATTGAATTTGCCATTATTTCTATATTCAAGGAATTTGTTCATATTTTCAAGCTACTTGTACATATTGAATGTGAATGATCCAAAGAAAGGATGATTAAAATTTTATTTTAAATATGGGTATAAACAAATTTTAGTTATTTTAAGTACGTTTTTGAAGTAAAATTTGGCTTTGAATAATTTCTATTGTTAATACTTTTAAATGTAATACCACTTTCTTCATTTATTTAATAATCTACATTTTTTCTAAGTTAATAGAAAAGATTTTTAAAACCTGACAAGAAAAAAAAAATAAAGTTAAGGAAAGGCATTTTTGAAAAAGAAATGTTTAATTCATTTTAAACTTTGTTTCAACTGTAATGTATTAAAACAAATTTACTTATGTTGATGAAAGAAAGTAATTAACTTTTCGGTAAACTTTAATACACTCATGAATTTGTTTGACTTTATATTTACATTTTATGAAAAATAAAAGATTAAAATAGCTACAAAGCAGGCAAGGATGTGAATAGCAAATTCTCCCATTTCTTACATGAATGTAGCTGTTGCTATAGCTACTGAGTGTCTTGCCTTCAACATAGGTTTAGATTTGACCTTCAGATTAACCTATGACTCCAACATTATGGGTGTATGCTATAGGGTATCATTTTCTTTCTTCTTGGTTTTTTAACCAACAGATGAATTAATTGCCTGTAAGGTAAAACACACGAAGAATACATACTGACAAATTTCAACTTACATAGACTGAAAGGTGATTATAAACTATGCATGTATGAATTTTTCCAATATACTGTTTACCATTGAAGGTTATTTATGTATCCCATTCACCATTTTATTTCCTGAAATAATTTATCTTCCAGATATACTTCTTTTATAACTGTAACTTTGAAATATCTTCAACTTTGCTCTCACTAGTGAAATAATTTACAACTGTATCTAGTAAGGTTATAACACTGATAATTTATTCACTTTTAATTATATTTATACATGACACTTTTTTTATCTGATAGGTCTTTTATCATTTCTCCTTAATTACACACTGTCACTTACAGATAAAAATATGACTTGGAAAAATAATGCCTTTAGATATTAATTTAATTTTTATGTTTCTATGTACATACTATAGAAGTACTTTGAAGTCCAAAGGTATATTGGCATTGACAACATAAAATGAGAGACATATTGAGAAAAATAAGTTTAAGGTAATGACTTTGGAAATAGTCAAAGAAGTAATTTTAAAGTGCATGTTTTAGTTAATGTTTGGAGACTACAGTCATACCATATAAGGCTATACAAGATGTTCAAGGCACATCTCTAAAAGCTGCTATTCATAAAAATGACAATAATAATTTGTTTCCTTGGAGTTTTACAGTGTGGTGGCCTTTGGACTGTTTATATGAAAATTTGTGCATATAAATGAAAAGCATAAAAAGGCAAGAGTAAAAGGTAAATATGTGGGTAAATATATAAAGCTTTTCATAAAATTGTTATTCATAAATAGATATGTTTACATTGTTAAAACATTGCTAAGGGATTAGTGCATTGTAGGCATAAAATATATGAGAACAAGAACACAAAAAATAGAAAGGTAGTAAATGGAATTAAACTGAAGTAAAATTCTTACATTGTTCAGGATGTAGATTATTTCTGGAATAACCTGATGACTTAAAGATACTTGCTCTGCTATCTAGAACAACAACAAACATATAACACATAAATAGATCTAAAAAATCAATAAGCAAGATAAAGTAAGATACTAACAAATATTTGATTCACTTGAAAGAAGTATGGTAATGAGAAACAGAGAATCATAGATCAACAGAAGCAAATAACAAGAAGGTAAATTTTAAACCAACCATATCAATGATCACCATAAAAGTAAATGGACTAAACACACTAATTAAAAGGCAGAGATTTAAAAATATTGAATCATATGCTGTTTAAAAACATATTTTAAATATTGAGAACAGAACAGCTGGAAATAAAAGGGGAGAAACATGTATCATTGCAAACACATTGAGTATTAGAAAGTTGATGTAGCTACATTAATATAGAAATACACATTATGGCCAAGTTAAAGAGGGATATTTCACAGTATAAAAGAGTCAATTCATCAAGTTATAATAATCTTAAATGTGTACACATTTAATAACAAAACTACTTTAGAGCAATAAAACTGACAGAACTACAGGAAAAAGTCACAGGAATATTATGTGATTTGGAGAATCTTCTCTCGGTGTTAGATAGAACAATTAGGCTAATAAAAAATGTTAGAAAATAAAAGATTTGAACAACACTATTAAACAATTTGACCTAAATGACAATTGCAGAACATTGTAGCAACCACTGAATGCATATTTATTTTCACTTGCACATAAAACATCCATTTAAAATGTATCAATACATTTCAAATGATTGAAATAATACAGAATGTGCTCTTTGATCAAAGCAATATTAAATTAGAAATAAATAACAGTACTATACCTTAAAAAACTCCAAATATTTGGAGATAAAATAATATATTTCTAAATAGTCCATGATTCAAGAAATCAAGAAAAAATTTTTAAACATATGAAATAAATGATAATAAAAACATCAAAATTTGTAACATGAAGATAAGGCAGTACTTAGAAATCTTATAGTATATGGGAAGCAAAGAATTAATTTCTATGAATTTTATTTTATTATATATATTACTCTCCATAAAAAGGTAGAAAAAAAGATAAATATTGAGGAAATTATCTAATTCAGTGTCACCCCAAAAAAAAATTGATCAATGGAGATGATGATGATAATAATGATGATGATGATATACATAAGTCAGGTAAACTTTAAAAGTAAGAACTGCTGGACTATTTGAATATGGTGACATTAATATCTTTTTCATAATATTCAGCTTTAATTACAGTTTTGTTTTATTTTGTATCTTTCCCCTTCAGTTATCAATAGCTCCTTTGCTTTCTAAATGTCTTCCAAATGTGAAAGAAATTATATACTTTCAATGTTTTACTTTCAAAATTAGAGGTCCCTCTTTTTCATACTCTTTCAAAGTTTTCAGAGCTTCATATTCATATTTTTGTGTATTGATTTCAGTCAGATTGTAAATTTTTCCAAGCAGAAATATTCATTTAAAAAATAATTTATCTTATTGTATATTGAAATATTTATTATTGTTATGTGTAAAAGTTCAGACATCAATGAATGGAGGAAAGATAAAGGGGAAGAATCATCACTACTCACACACTATTCATAAAGCTTTTCTGAAACAATTCCTGCTTGAGAAATTTTAGAATGTCTTTTCATAAGAAAACCCTCTGTAAAAAAGTCAAAATCCATTTTGTCCCTTAACAAAATATTATTTCTTCTTGTAGCCCTCATTTTCCCTAGAAAGGGTAGCAGTGGGATTACAGGATTTGGGTTCTGTTTTGGCACTTGTAAATTTACTGAAAGGTATAAATTACATGTACTATTTTAACCTCCTCTTTTAAAAATATCGACCTTGTCCTGTCCTTGCACAGGTGACCCTCCTCCTTTTCACCTCCTGTAATTTTAAATTATCCCATGTTACAAAGTTTCATCACCAAATACATTTGATATACCAACACAGATGTCTATGGCTCCTCTATTAGTCTCAACTCCACTGTTAAAAGTTTTGACATTGTATACAGTGAATAGAGGTGATATAGATTATCAATATTGGAGTGGCAATTAAGAAGCAGTACACGGAAACAAACTCCAATTTCTTGTTCTGACTTTAGCAATAAGTATCCAGGTTTTATTTATAATTGAATTTTTGTTTCATCACTTTTAAAATATAGAAATAACTTGTTATAAACACTCACTTATTTCTTGTAAGAATAAAATAGAACAATAAAGTATAGAACCTTTTTTTCAAAAACTTCAAAACATTTAAAAATCAGACATTGATATCACTTGATGAACATTTTTAAATTAGCTTATGTAGTTTTAATTAACAGTAAAGGTATCTCAATGTATTGAATCCTAATGTAACTATAAGTAAAAATCAAAATATCAGTTATTTTATTGATTTTTTTGCATATATTATTTTACACATATTTAAAATGTGCAGGATGTTTCTTCTATGTCTCTTTTCAAATTCTTGTATAATCATAGGAACTTGGTTTGTGGATGTAGTTGAAATTTTGGAATGCAGAAATTAGGGAAAACCATGTGTTGCCCTTAAAGGATGTGGTTTATTAGACATTTTGAAATGATTTAATTGATCTTTAGTGTATTATTTTCCTTGTATCACAATCAACATTTTAGTAGAAAATTGGAACTCAACACATATGCTTTGAGGCAGATAATCTAATAATTAATAATAATATGTATTTCTATCTACTAATGGAAAAAAAATGATTAAAATGGTTAATGAAGGAGGACACCAAGATGGTGGAGTAGGAGGATGTGAAACTCACCTTCTCTGTAAACATATCAAAAATACATCTACACAGGGAGCAATTATCACTGAAAACTAACTGGAGACTGGCAGAAAGACTCCCATACAACCAAGGTTGTAAGGAAAATCCACACAGGATTGAGTAAGAAGGGAAGAAAAGTGATTAGGTTGGGACCTGTGTCCCTGGGAGGGGACTCAGAGGAAAAGGGAGATTACATGGGCAGAGATCCTCCCTGGGGAGTGAGTGATTCAAGCTACATACTGGATGCCCCAGTCCTGTGGTCTGCCACAAGGAAGAAGAGCCCCCTTAGCTGGTTGGAAGGCCAGTAGGACTAACATGAAGTCTGCAGGAAGCCTGGACTCTCCTTGTGAGGAGCATGTGCACACATGCTTGCTCCTGAATCAGGGAGGTGAAGGTGGATTAAAAATTGCACCAGTGGCTGGTCAGTTTTCCATGAGCACACCAACACATGCCCCTTCCTGACCCCAGCGATTGGTCTAACACCACTTGATTTGTGATGCAGCTCTGCATTGGGAAGAGGGCTTGGTTGTGTGGCACAAAAGTAGAGCTTGGCTGTGAGACATGAAAGCAACTCAGACCCAAGTGTAAGACAAAGAGGTGGCATCTTCAGACCTACATGGCATCTGAACAGGGTATGGGCAGCCATTACAGGCCCTAACACACAGCATCAGAAACAGTCTGGGTCTTGAACCCCAGGCAAACCACCACAGCCTGTGTCCTGACACATGCTGAATGCCAACACCAGCCCCACCATGCCAACACCGCTTGCTTCAGCACCACTCCCCTCGGGGGTGAGATTGCCAGTGCTGGGAGGTGAGAGAGCACATGTTTACAGGGAAAAAAGCCAGATCAGACCTGACCCTCAGGCCTTCTGCTCCAGCAACTTGAGACCAGATCTCCACCCTGATAGGGCAGTGATGGCCACTGAGAAGAGAGGAAGCCTCAGTTCACACTTAGCTCTGGCTCTATACATCTCATCTTCAGCCCCACCTCCCACCAAGGTGAGAGATGCCAAAAAAACCTGAGAAACTATGTGACTCGTGTTCACATCAATCCAGCTCTCCCACAAAGCCACTGGGCACACCAACTATATAGGGACAATCACACACAAGTAAAGCTCTTCAAGAATACAATAGGTAACTGTATCACATAATTTCACAGAGACAGGAAAAGTTAAGCAAAATGAGAAGACAAAGGAATTCATCTCAATTGAAAGAGCAAGAGAAAACCCCTGGAAAAACAACTAATGAAACAGAAACAGACAAGTTATCAGATAAAGAATTCAAAGCATTATTAGTAATAATAGTAATTGGATTAGGGAAAATAATAGATGAACATAGTTAGAACTCTAACAAAGAACTAGAAAATATATAATAGAATGAGTCAGACCTTAAGACTAAAATAACTGAAATGAAAAACACACAAGAAGAAATGAATGGCATTCTAGGTGATACAGAAGAATGCTTATATGATCAAGAAGAAGAATAATGGAAATCACCTAGTGAGAACAGTAAGACAAAAAAACAAAATTTAAAAATGTGAACAGTTTAAATGATCTTGGGGTAACATCAAGCTTACCAACATTCACATTATAAGGGTCCCCAAAGGAGAAGAAAGAGGGAAGATGGTCAAAAATGCATATGATGAAATGATGGCTGAAACTTCCCAAACCTGAAAAAGGACACAGATATCCAGGTACAAGAAGCACAGAGCGACCCAAACACAATGAACCCAAAGAGACCCACACAAAGATATATCATAATTAAAATGGCAAAAGGTAAAGATAAAGAGATAATTCTAAAGACAGCAAGAGAAAAACAAAGAGTCACATACAAGGGGATCCCCACAAGGCTACCAGCTGATTTTTCTGCAGAAACTTTGCAGGCCAGAGAGGAGTGCTGTGATACATTCAAAGTGCTGAAAGAGAAAAACCTGTAACCTAGGGTAATCTACCCAGCAAGATTATCATTTAGAATTGAAGGAAAGATAAAGAACTTCTCAGACAAGCATATACTAAAAGAGTTCATCAATAATAAACTTACCATCAAAGAAATGTTAAGGGGTCTTCTCTAAGTGGGAAAAAATGCTATAAGAAGAAGAAATAATCTATAGGAAAGGAAAAATCCAACAAATAAAGGCAAATATATAGTGAAGGCTGAAGATCAACCACTTAAATAAGCTAGTATGAAGATTAAAATACAAAAAAATTATAAAATCAACTGTAATGATAATAATCAGTAAAAGGATAAACATGAAGATGTTAAACATGACATCCAAAACACAAAAAGTGAAGGAGGGGAATAAAAAATGTAGGTACAGTAGAATGTGTTTGAACTTAAAGGACTACCTGTTTAAAACAAGTAGATATAGTTATAGGTTAACATATATGAACCACATGGTAACCACAAATAGAAAACCTAAAATAGATACACAAAAACTAGAGAGAAAAGAACACAAGCAACCACTAAAGAAAATCATCAAACCACAAGAGAAGAAACAAAAAGAAGAAAAAAAACAGAGAAGAACTACAAAAACAACTTGAAAACAAGTAATAAAATGGCATTAAGTACATACTTATCAATAATTACTTTAAATGTCAATGGACTAAATGCTCCGATCAAAAGACATAGTATGGCTGATTGGATTAAAAAAAACAATATCCATCTATATGCCGTTTTCAAGTGACTTATTTCAAAGCTAAAGACACACACAGACTGAAAGTTAGGAGATGGAAAGAGATATTTCATGCAAATGGAAATGACAGGGAAGCAGGGGTAGCAATACTCATCAGACAAAATAATACTTAAAACAAATCTATAAAACAAGACAAAGAAGGATGTTATAAAACAATAAAGGGACCAATAAAAGAAGAGGATATTACCCTCGTTAATATATATGCATGCAAAACAGGCGTGCCTAACTATAAAATCAAATATTAACAGACATAAAGGGAGAGATTGACAATAATACAATAATAGTAGGGGACTTTAACACCCCACTTCCATCAACGGACAAATCATCCAGACAGAAAACTCAATAAGGCAACAGTGACACAATAGACCAGTTGGACTTAATAGATATCTATGTCACATTACATTAGAAAACAGCAGAATAAACACTCTTTTCAAGTGAACAGGGAACATTCTCAAAAATAGATCACATTTGGGAGTTTCCTGTTGGCCTAGTGGTTAGGATCTCAGGCTTTTGCTGCCGTGGCCCAGGTTCAGGCCCTGGTTGGGCAACTGAGATCCTGCAAGCTGTGCTGCATGGCCAAAAACAAACAAACAAAACAGATCACATTCTAGGCCACAAAACAAGTATCAACAAATTTAAGAAGATAGAAATTATATCAAGCATTTTTTCCAACCACAATGGTATAAAACTAGAAATCAATTACAGAAAGAAAAATGAGAAAAGCACAAACATATGAAGACTAAACCACATACTACTAAAAAACCAATAGGTCCAGTACATAATTAAAAAGGAAATCAGAAAATACCAGAAGAAAAATGAAAATGGAAACATGACTTTCCAAAATCTATGGAATGCATCAAAAGCATTTCTAAGATGGGAATTTATAGTGATATAGCTTACCTGAAGAAACAAGAAAAATCTCAGATAAACAACTTAACCTACCATCTAAAGAGTTAGAAAATCAAAAACAAACAAAGCCCAAAGTCAGCAGAAGGAAGGAAATAATAAAGATCAGAGAGGAAATAAATTAGAGACAAAAACAAACAAACAAACAATAAAAAGAATTAATGAAACCAAGAGTTAGTTTTTTGAAAAGATAAACAAAATTGATAAACCTATAGGCAGGCTCATTGAAAAGAAAAGAAAGAGGACTTAAGTAAACAAAATAATAAACGAAAGAGTAGAAATTATAACCAATACCACAGAGACACAAAAAATCATAAAAGAATACTATGAACAGTTATATGCCAAAAAATTGGACAACCTAGAAGAAATGGATACATTTTTGTTAACATACAAACTTTGAAGTCTGAATCAGGAAGGGACAAACAATCTGAACAAACGTATCACTATTAATGAAATTGAATTTGTAATAATAATAATAATAATAATAATAATAATAATAATAATAATAAACCCCAGCAAACAAAAGTCTGGGACCCAACAGCTTCCACAGGGTAATTCTATCAAACATATAAAGAAGAACTAATACCTATCCTTCTCAAACTATTCCAAAAAAATTGAAGATGGAACATTCCCAAATTCATTCAAGGCCGCCATTACCCTGACACTAAAACCAGATGAAGACACTACAAAAAAAGGAAAATTACAGGCCAATATCGCCAATAAATATAGATGCAAAAATCCTCAACAAAATATTAGCAAACCAAATTCAAAAATATGTAAAAAAGATCATATACCATGATCAAGTGAGATTTATTCCAGGGATACAAGGATGGTTCAATATTCACAAATCAATCAATGTGATACACCACATTAACAAAAGGAAGTACAAAATCACACAATCAACTCAATAGAAGCAGAAAATCATTTGACAAAATTCAAAATACACTTATGATTAAAAACTCTCATCAACATGAGTATAGAGGAAACATAATAAAGGCATGACAAACCCACAGCTAATATTATATTCAATGATGAAAAGCTGAAAGCCTTTCCTCTAAAATCAGGAAGAAGACAAGGATGCCCACTCTTACCACTTATATTTAACATAGTATTAGAAGTCCTAGCCACAACAACCAGACAGAAAAAGAAATAAAAGTCACCAGAATTGGAAGGGAAGAAGTAAAACTGTCACTATTTGTGGATGACATGACACTATATATATATATACATAGGGTGTCATTAAAGTCTCCACCAAAAAATTGTTAGAACTAATAAATGAATTCAGTAAAGTTGCACAATACAAGATGAATATACAGAAATCTGTTGCTTTTCTATACACTAATAATGGACTATTTGAAAGGGAAAGCAAGAAAATAATCCTGTTTAAAATGTGTCAAAAAGAATCAGATACCCAGGAATTAAATTAACCAAGTAGGTGAAAGACTTATTCTCTGAAAACTGTTAAACACTGATGAAGGAAATTGAAGATGATACAAAGAAATGGAAAGATATTCAGTGTTCTTTGATGGAAGAATTAATATTGTTAGAATGCTCATACTACCAAAAGCAATCTACAAATGTAATGTAATCCCTACTAAAATACCCATGACATTTTACACAGAACTGGAACAAATAATCCTAATATTTATATGGAACACCAAAAGACCCCAAATTGTCAAAGCAATCTTGAGAGAAATGAACAAAGCTGGAGGTAGCACACTCCCTGATTTCAGACTATACTACAAAGCTACAGTAATCAAAGCAGTATGATACTGGCACAAACACAGACATATAGATCAGTGGAACAGAATAGAGAGTCCAGAATTAAACCCACACACAAGTGGCCCATTAATCTAAGACAAAGGACTAAGGCAATACAATGGAGAACAAACAGTCCTTCAATAAGTGGTGCTGGGAAAACTGGACAGCTACATGTAAAAGAATGAGATTAGAATGGTGCCTCACACCCTATACAAAAATAAACTCCAAATGGATTAAAGACATTAATGTGAGTCCTGAAACCATAAAACTCATAGAAGAGACCATAGGCAGAACAATCTTTGACATAATTCATGTCAATGTATTTTTGGATCTGTCTCCTAAGGCAAAAGAAACAGAAGCAAAAATAAACAAATGGGACATAATTAAACTTAAAACCTTTGGCACTACAAAGGAAACCATCAACAAAATGAAAAGACAACCTACTGAATGGGAGAAAATATTTGAAAATGACATAACTGTTAAGGGATTAATATCCAAAATATATAAACACCTCATACAACTCAATGTCAAAAAACAAAAACCTGGATTAGAAAATGAGCAGAAGACACGAATAGACATTTTTTCAAAGAAGGCATACAGATGACCAAAAGACATATGAAAAGGTGCTTAATATAGCTAATGGTCAGAGAAATGCAAATCAAAACTACAATGAGATATCACCTCATACCTGTTATAATGGCTATCATCAAAATGACAAGTCACTAATGTTTGTGTGGATGTAGAGAAAAGGGAGCACTCATACACTGTTAGTGGGAATGTAAATTGGTGCAGCCACTCTGGAAAACAAGATGGAGGTTCCTCAGAAAACTGAAAATAGAATTACCATATGATTCAGGAATTCTTCTCTTGTGTATATATCAGAAGGAAACAGAAACACTAATTTGAAATAATACATACACCTTAATGTTTATAGCAACATTATTCACAATAGTTAAGATATGGAAGAAACCTAAGTGTCCATCAACAGATGAATGGACAAAGAAGATATGGTATTTATACATACAATGGAATATTACTTAACCATTAAAAAGAGAAATTCTGTGATTTGCAGAAAGTGGATAAACCTAAAGAGTGTTGAGCTTAGCGAAATAAGTGAGACATAGAAATACAAATACTCTATCTTATCACTTACATGGAGAATCTAAAAAATAAACAAACAAATGTGTATCACCAAAGAGAAACAGACTTACAGATACAGAAAACAAACTAGTTGTTCACAGTGGGGAGAGGGGAGGGGTTAGGGGCAAAGTAGGTGAAAGGAATTAAAAGATGCAAACTACTAGGTATAAAATAAATAAGCACAGGGAATATAGTCAATATTTTACAATAACTCTGTATGGATTATATTCTATAAAAATATCGAATTATTGTTTGTACAACTGAAACTAATACAATATTGTAAATCAACTATACTTCAATTTGATAAAAGGGCAAATGAAAGACTCCTTCAGGTTAGGCCAAAATGAACAGACTTTGGTATTCATATTAACATTAGAATCTGAACTGTGATTGTAATCAAGGATTAATCAATTTTGTATCCCTAAAGTCTAGCAGTGAACTTAACCTATAGTCAGTGCTCAAATTAATGTTCTTGGGTGGATAGTCTAAGCCATATTATGTATTCTACAAATGTATATATATGAATCTCATTCCTTGCTCCTCCATTTTCACTATCTTCCATCTTCTGGTCTAATATTGGCAAAGATGAAAAGAGGAACCTCAGGAAAGAAACATCAGAAAATGTTATAGTATCACCACCCTTCATACACCAGGAAATGTTGAAATGGTTCAGTTGTACATAATTTAACACAATGACAAAAATTTTGAAGACCACAATAGTTATCTTGGTTTCAAAGGTCAGTATGCACATTGCTTTACATCTTCTGAAGACTTGAGGAAAAAAATAAATGAAAATGTTTTTCTCATGCTTCCCATGAGAAAGGCAATTCTTTCTACCAATTTTTTAAAATTCTTTTTAAATTTTAAAATTAAAAAAAAATTTTTCTACCAATACCATATTCTCCTGTCTCCATTGCCATTTAGATTTCAGACCTTTTATTCACACTTAATGGCTTATAGTTGATAAAGTATCTCTTCTCCCAAGGGGATCTTTGAATTTTAATAGGGGTCAAAGCCTAGGGATAAAAGGATTAACCTCAAAAATAAAACCTCCTTTGGATTTTTCTTAATTAACACTAAATGTTTATCTACTCTGTGCATAAAAGTGACCTAGGATATTGAAATCTAATGATATTCTTTAGCTTATTCTGTTGCTATTAAGAAAAAAAAAACTGCAGCAATCTATTATTTTAATGGTGTAAAGTAGTTGTATACAATGGAAGATTTTGTCTTTTATGTATGCATGATTTAGAAACTCCAGATCTATTGTGGGGATTCTGTAAATGTGTCAATAAACATTTTCAATCTTTTTTATAGAATCTAAATATAACATGATTTACGTGTATACATGATGAGTTAGAGAGGTGAAAAATATGTCACTGATGTTGGTTATACTTTGTAAAATCTACAAGGGATTTACTTTAAGTAGATTAGAACATTTATTTCAGATTCCAATGATGATATTTTAAAATTTTATAAACTATCTTGCAATTCTTGTTATAAAATTGAAAAAAAGAGAAATTGAAGAAAAATTTAGTCATAGTCACTTTATAGTCAAGGGTTTAGAAATAAACCTATCTCAACATTTCTAAGGGGCTTTAGATAGGATTCATGGATTTAATCACATAATACCCACCCACAGAATCACAGCTCTATTGTAAACATTTGTAGGTATTGTACAGTTTGAAGTTTATTCGGGAGAAATTAGCTTATTGAGAGCCTTTTCTAAAATGCAAAGTAATCACTATCAATTTCATACTCAGCAATCTCAGATACTTTCAAGTAAAACAAGATGGAGTGTGGGAAATGACAATCAACAGGAAAGATTTAAGGTGATCAGGTGGGTGGGTGAAATGGAAAGATTTTGGCCATTTAGAGTTGAAGAATGTGAAAACAAAGTAAAATTTAAAAATTGACAGTGTAACAGACTCTTGAAAAACTGTAATTTGAAGATTGACTATTACAATGCTTAATCTATTTTTTCCAACTATTCTTATTCTTTTTTTTTTCTTCTCTAGTTAACAAATAGCAATTCTTCTATTTATAGAAAATGTAGAATTTTCCTTCTTAATTGCAATTTTTCTCTCTCTTGGATATTCTTGTAAATGTTTGCAGGTAAAACTAGTTTAGCTATATTATCCATAAGTTTCACACTTAATTTACCCTCCTCTCTTAATTATATAGTCTTTAATATTTATGCATATCTAGTAGTGGTAGTCTGGGAAAAAAGAGCATGCTGTTTTCCCAACTACAATTACCTATAACAAATACTTTTTCTTAATATGAAATGAAAATTTTATGATTTAGTAAAATTAATCCAGGCATTTCAGCTTGCAGAAACATACTAGAGTATAACACTTTTTATTCAACACTTTCCATTTTCTAATACTATTCTACCTGTTTCAGGAATCTCATGATCCTTAACTCTAGCACACATCTATCTCATCACATCATGGTTGGATTAGCTATTTCCATTGGAAATCAGGCTGCTTGTCTTATTCTCCTTCTCTCCTAAAATACTGTTTTGAAAGTGTTTGAACAAAGGTTATGTGAATATCTTATCACAATGCCTTTCTGTTTTAGAGTATTTCACAAAAGAGCCCAGAGTATCTCATCTCATACAAAAAAAGATATACATTTTGAAGAATATGAAGTAAGCACAGAATGATTAATACATTAAAAAATTTATTGACAAATATAGCTCTAAAACATTGTTAAGGCTTATATATACTGTGTTGCTGAATCATCTCAAAGCCTCATGTGTATTAAAGTACTGCTACATTTATTTTAACTAATAGAAACTGAGTATCAGATTTGAAATATCATTAAAAATAGTACTCTCCAGGGCTTCCCTGGTGGCGCAGTGGTTGAGCATCTGCCTGCCAATGCAGGGGACACGGGTTCGAGCCCTGGTCTGTGAAGATCCCACATGCCGCGGAGCAACTGGGCCCGTGAGCCACAACTACTGAGCCTGCGCGTCTGGAGCCTGTGCTCCGCAACAAGAGAGGCCGCGATAGTGAGAGGCCCGCGCACCACGATGAAGAGTGGCCCCCACTTGCCACAACTAGAGAAAGCCCTCACACAGAAACGAAGACCCAACACAGCCAAAATAAAATAAAATAAATAATAATTAAAAAAAAAAAAAAAGTTGAAAACAACAGTGTAAGATATTGTTTAAAAAAAAAAATAGTACTCTCCCAGGTAAATAATAATAACAGTTATAGCCTATATATACCTAGATTGAAGTGTTATCGATGCTGATTGAAAATACTGAGGAATATTATTTTAAAAACAAATATAAAAGTTGGCATTCCAGAATATTTCAAGAAAGATATTTTTAAGCTACATTTCAAAACAACTTAAAATGTGTTATACACATGATTTAAGACATCGCTTTGATTTTGGAAAACAAAAAAAACAGCTGAAAGGGAAATCTTAACATGTTATATTTCTCAGTCAATAAATTGCAGTACAAATTTGGAAAGTGTTTAATGGGGTGGGGGAGGGGCGAGGTGGTAAGTTATATTCTCTCATCCAAGCTTTGAATTTCATGTATCCTTAAGATTACTTAGTTCATAATAAGACATTTTTGAAAATGCCAGTCAAGAAAGTAAAGTTGTATTCACTTTTAAAGTTAAAATAACTTTGTATCTCTCTCCTCTCTTTTTTCTCTAAATCTTAGAGTCCATACTAATTTTTTTTTTTTTTTTTTCCTTTTGGCTAGTTTTTAATGTGGGCAATTGTACTTTAGCTCTGATGAAATGTCATTCTCTGTCTACATAGGAATAAGATTGTTCTTGACATTGGGAGTTTGTCATTGATTAAATTGTCATAGTCTATTTGAAACCTAAATGCTGCCTTTAGTCACTGTTATTTTTCTTCTTTAGAAAGTGACCTTTGTGAATAATTGCATGCCCCAGATGTGTCAAAATGAAAAGAAAGCAGCATTACTAACTATGAACATATTATATACTATTTGTCTCTGCTGTCTTGAGCAGCTTTGCAAAGTGAAATATTTCAAAATTGTATTGTAGAGTCAAAGACTTAGTCTTAGGTGTAAGATAAATTTAGTGTAGAACTATAGCATTTATTGATGTTCTTCATTTTCCCACCAATACCAATTTATTAATATTATTATATTACGTTCCTAAGAAAAATTATAAAACATTTGGGACTTTAGGCTTTAAATATTTGTAAAGATGATGGATTCCAAAATGTAAGGATATTTTAAAATGTATTTATTCATTATATCCTCTTTGGGCACATCGGGGAATTTTAAGTATCTCTTCATGTAAAAGGAGGAGTGATATTTTCTCAAGGTGCTTTTAAAAATATCTCTATCACTTTTAGGGACATCCCTGGCAATCCAATGTTTCCACCCTTCCACTGGAGGGGGTACTGGTTCAATCCCTGGTCAGGGAACCAAGATCCCACATGCCTTGCTGTGCAGCCAAAAAAAAACAAAACAAAACAAAACTAAAAACTCTATCACTTTTGACTTAAAGTAATTTATATTAGTGCAGGTATGTAAGAATTGTTACAAATATAGTATGTAGGGCTTCCCTGGTGGCGCAGTGGTTGAGAGTCTGCCTGCCGATGCAGGGGACGCGGGTTCGAGTCCTGGTCTGGGAGGATCCCACGTGCCGCGGAGCAACTCGGCCCGTGAGCCACAATTACTGAGCCTGCGCGTCTGGAGCCTGTGCTCGGCAACGAGAGGCCGAGATAGTGAGAGGCCCACGCACCGCGATGAAGAGTGGCCCCCGCTTGCCACAACTGGAGAGAGCCCTCGCACAGAAACGAAGACCCAACAAAGCCATACATACATACATACATACATACATACATACATAAAAAGAATGTAAGCAGACAAGAATAGCAGTTAAAAAAAAAAAAAAATATAGTATGTACACATAGTTATTTGTAAATTAGTATTTTTTATAAATTTAACTCTTTTACTACCTACATTTAGATTTATAAACCACTTTCCAACTTTAATATTTGAAGATAGTTTAAATTGTACTTCCTTGATGAGCATGACTAAGAATATAAAAGGTAGCTTCTCACATTGCAGGAAGTAAATACATAAATACGACATACATATTTAAGCAATAATATTCATGGTACAAGATATAAGGGAGTTTGAAATCTAAAGAAGAAATAAAGACAAATATCATATGATATCACTTATATGTGGAATCTACAAAAAGGGTACAAGTGAACTTATTTACAAAACAGAATTAGAGTCACGAATGTAGGAAACAAACTTATGGTTACCAGGGGATGGGGTGAGGAATAAATTGGGAGATTGGGATTGACATGTACACACTACTATATATAAAATAGATAACTAATAAGAACCTGCTGTATAGCACAGGGAACTCTACTCAATACTCTGTAATGGCCTATGTGGGAAAATAATCTAAAAAAAAAGAGTGGATATAAGTATATGTATAACTGGTTCACTTTGCTGTACACCTGAACTAACACAACATTGTAAATCGACTATACTCCAATAAAATCTTTTAAAAAACATATAAAGAAGAAATAGTTCAACATGGGGTGGAATGAGAATTAACAGAGATATTTAAATTTAGCTGTAAATGATGTATTTCATATGGGTATAGAGAAGGGAAGAAAAAATAAAATAATTTGAAGCTGGGTACTAACATACTGAATGATATGGAGGAGAAAACAAATATGGTCCACTGTTGCTAAGAAAATAAATAAAATAGTAAGTTAGTTTTTAAAAGAGCCAAACTTATCAAAAGATTTTAGAAGTTTGGTTTGGGAGGAATGTGTGTGTGTGTGTTCTTTTTACATAGATTACTGTAAACCACTCTGGGTTCTTGTATGGGGGCAAAAATAATGAAAAATGTCTTTTCAAATACAGTCTGGTGGTGGTGGATTGTAGAAAGAATCTGGAGGCAGTGAACTAGATAGTAAATATTTATAGTTATTCAAGAGTGAGTTAAGGGATTAGAGTGAGGGTTATGGGAAAAGAAATATAAAGGATATGTTCAAGAGGGACTGTGAAGGAAGTACTAAGAGCAAAGAAAGCAAAAAAAGACAAAAATAAAGAATATTGATTTAAAGATGACGCCAAAATTTCTAGCCTTGGACATACCAACAAAAGAAACAAAATTTGTAAGGAGAAAGACATATGAAGAAGAAAACTGATTTGTTTTTAACCTGGCAAGACTGAGGTAAAAGTCCATTATCTAAATCATGCCACATTTCAAGGTGTTAGGTTATGGTCCTGCATGTAAAAGATCAATATTGGACAAGTGGTTTTCAATGTAAATGTAGTAGATGGAGTCATGATCATTTGTAAACTTATTTAGCAAAGTATAAAGATAAGAACGAAGGATATAGGACTAAGAGATAAGTTAGAATCAATAGAACCAAATGAGAAAAAGGGAAAGTTCCAGAAGAGGATTGAAAGAATTAAAAATATGAAGGGATGCTGATGCTATGGACAAAATAATTCACGTAAATTTTAAAAAATGTAAATATTAGAAAACTCTTGAGCTACACAAATCTTTTCTGCAACTTTACTACAGCCAGGAGATATAAAATAACCACGTTCTGTAGATGATTGTGTATATATAATTATAATCTTAAGCAGAAGCCACTGAGATCCATAATCATCCCAGGATGGGAACGTACTTCCCTCCTCTTGCCACCAGGATGTACAACACATTCACCTAGTGTTCAGCTGTGTGGCTCCTAGATGTCAGTAACTATGTCAAGTACAAAAATAAAAAAGGTGAACTAGGAAATCAAGGACCCTAATCCTCTGCTTATACTTTTGCAAGAAATAGACAATAAGCAAGTAAAACAATAAATACTACTCTCAGAGACTGGAACAAGTGTTATGAAGGAATAACAAAAATCCAAATGATGGGATAAAAACTGAACTAGTAAAGGCCACTTTAAATGAGGAACTACAGAATGGCCTCCATAAGGTGACAGTTTTAGTTCAGAACACCAAAACCAGCCTTTGAAGAAGTAACTTTACAGTTATTGAACGTAAATCATGCAAAGGCCTAGAGGAAGGGAAAAGTTTGTGTTTAGAGAACCGAAAAGAGACCAGTGTGTCTAGACGATAGTAGTGTGTAGGAAATAAAATAGTTTAGGTCGAGTTTGCAGAGGTGAGAAACAGCCATATTACATACAACTGAATAGCTGTGATTAAACACTGCATTTTCATTTGAGGGTGATGGGAGTACACTGAATAGTTTAAATAAAAAGATGACATTTTTTTTAAAACATCACTCTGGCTGAAGTATAGAGAATTAATTGAACATTACAAGAATGGAAGCAAGAGACCAGTTAGAAGAGGCTTCTAGGGGCTCTCAGGGCAGCTTGGGCTAAAATGATGTCAGCAAAAATTTGCAATGTATCTTTAAGGGTCTGGGTGAGGAAAAGGACAGAAACTAACTATGAGAATGTTGTGGTTTGTTTACTAGGCATAATATAAAATACAAAAGAGTAAATCACAATTATGTATCTTTATACATGTAAAAACATTTGACATTTAGATACACATACAATCACACACGTTTATTACATACTTTGAGATATAGGACTCTGAAGAAGCCCGTATTTGCCTGTTTTTTAAATTAAGTAAATGTTCATATTTATTACAACCTTATGATATTTCTTAACTACCCTGTAAATATAGTCTGCTGAGACCCAAAAAAAAAATGAGGCACTTTTACTCTCTTGAGACTGTTTTCTGAGCAGAGAAGACCTTGAAACAAGTTTTCCCTTGTGGAATTTACAGGAGAGTTAGAGAAATACAACAAAAACAACAACAAATATTCTTGAGGATAGTCTCCCAATCTGTCTTTGTGTTATTTTACCTAAGTTTTAAAATTTCCCTGGTGGAAGAATAAAGAGATGGATAGAAGCATGCTGTGGATTTAACCCTCCATTATCTTGAGAGTACAAGAGTCCTTTTCAGTGACATGTGTGTAGAAATGCATGCCTACTTTATATGGATTTGTGCTTATTGGGAGGACCTAGAAGCGAGAGTAGAAATGTGTTAGGGTTGTAAATAGCTCTTAATACATTTGCATTTCCTTAACCAGAAGAGCTGGGATTTACTTTATGAATAATTGGTTTACATTGTTGTTATCACACTCTCTGCCTTATCTTTGATTATCATTTGTGTTCCAGGAGGAGAATTCTTTGAAACAAGCATGCAATTGTCACCACTTAACCAAATGTAAGAGACCCATAATAGGTACACAAAACTATTTTAGTGAATAAATGGCTGGAATAGGTTGAATTATCTGATGCAAATTTCTGATACATTGTTAAGTGGAAAGCTAGGCTTGAACTATGTAATATATAATACCAATTTGATTTAAATTATGCATAGGAGTAAAGCATATCCTCCAAGACATTAATTAAAAGCGTAATTACAAAAATCATACTAAACCCAATTATAAATAATTCTTACATCATCTTTTATTTTATGTTTTATGTTTCAACTCCTTATCTCGAGTGTTTACAAGATAACATTCACTCTAGCTCTGTGTTCAACACTACAATTTTTTTTACTGCTGGGGAAAAAAAAATATCTTCATATAAACCAAACTGTGAAAGATTCTGAAGATTTTCGAGGCTCATGCCAAAAACTGATCATTTAGATTAAAAGAGAAAAGGCAGCCAAGTAATAAAATTTTCTTGAGTTACCAGAGGATGCTAGCAAAAAGTCACTCAGTCTAATTCAACTAGGATCTATATAATCTAATTATGCTCATTTCTAAAGTAAATGTGTTATTTGCACTGCATTGGTATGCAGATTACAAAGGGTTATTATAGGATTATAAATGAAATGCTGGTTAGTACTTTGTATGAAAAAGACCTGTAAATACTATTTAGCTTCACTTTTATGTGGCTGGGATTTAGTGCACACTAAAAGGCTTAGCCAGTACAATATTAGAGCTCAAGATAGTGAAGTCAGCTAATTGAGCTAAATAAAGCCCCTCAAGTGCAGTTTCAGGCTCATCTCTTCATTTATTACATTTTCTTTCATCCACCAGAAATGTGAAGCTAATAAATCTCATGTTCCATTCCTCTAACAATTAAAGAAACTTTTGTTTTAACCAAGTAGAATAAATTCTTTTGTGGGAATCAAATTATGAAGAGCCATTTTTTTTTGAGATTTGGTGCATATAATTTCATACTGTATGTATACATGAAGCTAGGAGTCAAATGCCTTTGCTTACTTTCTTTAAAGAATTGTGTAAAACACAGTTTGGGGACTCTGGCAGTTTTAATAATATTTGCCTCTGCAGTTAGTGCTATTGCGGTTTAACAGCTGCATTCGCAATGATGCTTTAACATGATTTTCAAGTAATTCATTACTTCCCTTTCTCATGCATTAAATTTAATATAGCTTGCAGGTTCTAATTCATCTTCTTGCATACTAATAAACTGTGCACTACAAATAAATTCTGCATTAGTTTTAAAACAATTTCACTTCATCTATAAATCAAATATGAAGTTGTTGGTTGGTTTGTAGCTAGCTACAAGTAAGTCCAGAATCTTTTCTATGTACTTACCTACATGATCAATGACTATATTAACCCATCTTTGTGAAGATAACATATTCCTCTAAATTTTTTTTTAAAAGACAATATATACATATATACACATATATATGTATTTATAAATATTTACTTTCTAAGGCAAAAACTCATCAGGTCACCACTCTAGTATTTGAATGAACTCAAGGAAAGCATCTTAAAATTCATATGCCATACCACAACAATTCTCTCCTTTTATATCTGGGCTTTATAACTAGAACTACAGAGGAAAGAAAATCTTCATTCCTCTCCCCTCTTGTATCCTTCTATCAAATTGCTTTAGTGCTGGCAGTCTTTGCAGCTGCTGAATGACAGTTTCTTAAGCAGTTTTCACAGCTAAGAAAAGGAAGGGCACAGACTGTGGTACTGATGCTGAGCAGGGGAGGGGTGGAAAGCACCTATGCATACATTAACAATATAATATGCTTATATAGTGCTTTATCATTTAAAAAGCAATTTCAGGTATATCATTCTATTTGAATCTTAGAATATTTTTAATTGAGATATAATTGACATATAACATTGTGTAAGTTTATGGTGCATAATGCGTTGACTTGATACATTTATATATTGAAATATGATTGCCACTGTAGCATTAGCTAACATCTCCATCAGGTCCCATAATTATAGTTTCTTTTTTTTTTTTTTTTTTTAATATTTATTTATTTATTTATTTATTTATTTATGGCTGTGTTGGGTCTTCGTTTCTGTGCGAGGGCTTTCTCTAGTTGTGGCAAGCGGGGGCCACTCTTCATCGCGGTGCGCGGGCCTCTCACTATCGTGGCCTCTCTTGTTGCGGAGCACAGGCTCCAGACGCGCAGGCTCAGTAATTGTGGCTCACGGGCCTAGTTGCTCCGTGGCATGTGGGATCCTCCCAGACCAGGGCTCGAACCCGTGTCCCCTGCATTGGCAGGCGGATTCTCAACAACTGCGCCACCAGGGAAGCCCTATAGTTTCTTTTTTATCATGAGAACACAAGATCTAATCTCTCAACAACTTTCAAGTGTATAATACAGTATTATTAACTATAATTACAATGCTGTGCACTAGATCTCCAGGACTTATTCATTTTCTAATTGTAAGTTTGTACCCTTTGACCAACATCTCCCCATTTCCCACCCTTCAGCCCCTTGGTACCATCATTCTACTCTCTGTTTCTATAAGTTCACTTTTTTTTTTTTATTCCCACATGTAAGTAATGCCATACAGTATTTTCTTCATCTGAATTGTCTTATTTAGCATAATTCCCTTATCCATGTCACAATTGGCAGGATTTTCTTCTTCTCATGGCTGAATAATATTCTGTCATATATTAATACCACATCTTCTTTATCATTCATCTATTGACAGAAACTTCAGTTGTTTCCATATCTTGGCTATTGTGATAATGCTGCTATAAACATGGAAGTGCAGACATCTCTTTGATATCCTGTTTTTATTTCCTTTTGATATAAATCCAACAGTGGGCTTGCTGGATGATATGGTTGTTCTATTTTTCATTTTTTGAGGAACTTCTAGATGGAATAATAATCTCAATCTTACATGAAAGGAATTTAAAAAAAAATAATGTTACATGAATTCAGTGCTGAAACTTATAATCAAATTTAAGTTGTCTGATAAATAGTTTTTTTTTTCTCCCTGTATCACACTTTATCCTGTGCTTCTGTCTGTTTATCCCACATAAAATGTGGGTTAAATTTTTTACTCTATTCCCCAATAAGGTCTCCAGAAGAAAGATTTTAGTCATACTTGTTTTAACTGCAAGTTTGGGAGAGAAACTCTCTTAAAACCGTGTTACTCAAAATGTGGCACATGGATGAGTAGCATTAGTATCACCTGGGGGTTTGTTAGAAACGCAGAATACAGGGCTCACCCCAGGTCTGCTGAATCTAATTCTCCATTTCAGCAAGGTCCCAGGTTATACGTAAGCAGCTTGAAATTTGAGAAACACTGTTTTTGAAGGAAACAGAAATCAATTGTAGAAAAAAGGTCTTTGGAGTAAGATAGTACAAAAAAAAAAAGAAAATCAGTAAGATGGAAAAAATTTTCAGTAAGATAGAAAACAATTGAACCAGCATTGAAGTGATAGAGTGTATATACGTGTGTGTGTATATATATATATATATATATATATATATATATATATATATATATATATATAATATATATATATATAATATATATATATGATTTATCCCACACACAGAATTTTTGAAGTTCTATAATATTTATAATACGTCTTCCACCCATTCATTTTTGTCAGTATATTTGCTATATGTGTCAGCAAAGTACATGAGTGATGGGGGAGATTCTGTCTAAAGAAGTTTCTGAATTGTGAGAAATTGACTAGGAAATGAAAATTTGAATAATAGAAATTGTGCTTATGAAATCTGTGTATTATATGTCAGACTGCTTCAGTAGCTTTAAGATTATGACAAACAAATTTGTAATGAAACTAAGTATTTTCTCCAATCTGTTTCCTGGCTCTAATACAAGGAAGTAACCAGCTCTATGTATAGTTATGCCAAAATTTCTTAGCTTATTAAACTAAATGGAATTTATTTCATAATCAATGTATAATCATTTTAAGGTAGTCTTTTTGTTGTCCTTATAAACACATCAACCCCTAATTTTCCATTGTTTCCGAAGATAAGTACCAGGAATTTTACTATCCTAATCATTACTCGCAGTGTTTAATTTATGTGCAAATTATGCAGGTCCAATCATTGGTATACCTTACAAAATTATAATTGGGCAGCCCTCTTGCAAAGACATGGCACAAAATATGTGATTCAAATGTGGACATAAACACATTGTTTGCTGATGTAATTGTCTTGGAGAATTACTCTCCTAACACAATCAATGTTGAAGCACATGGAACTTTTTAGATGACCCTGGGGAAGAGCTGGTTTATTTGCAGTTAGACTGATAAACAGCAGACTGAGATAGATAGATAGATAGATAGATAGATAGATAGATAGATAGATAGATAGGTAGATGATAGAAACTATCCTGTGTGTGTGTTTATCTGTTATATCATGTTATATGAACAGCATACCTTGGATTCTGGCCAGGCTTATCCAGTTTTTTGTTTGTTTTTTTTTTAATAATTGAATGTTAGTTTGATTCTGGATTCAAGTCTAAACTTTGCAGTTCTTACTGACTTCTAGAATATTCACAACACTGTTTTAAATGAAACCATCAGCCTATTCTTACTCATATATAATCACTGTGTGATTAAATTTAACTATATATCTTGAAATACTGTTGTTCCAGGGAATAAGATATAGTGGGTAACTATTAATAATAATAAGCATAAATAATCACTCTGAAATATCTTTTCAGAGGCTCACCTATTCTGTTTAGTGAAAATACTATCCAAAGTTTTGTATTTCTCTAATTCAATAAACCAAAGGAAAGAGCAAATTTTAAAATTTCCCCTTTTAAAATTTCCCTCTTTTCATGGAAAATATGTTATTATTCTTGTTAACTGAAAAGTGAATATTGGGGGGGGGGAGTCCATTTTATTATATGTTTGGGACAGGACAACTTTTTTTACATAAAGTTGAAAACTTAGAGGCAAACTTGTTATATATGGAATCACAAAGTTTGAATATCTCAAAAAGAATCCGTTCAAATCATCCTTTTATAGATCCAGAAGCACACATTTCAGCTAACATAAAAAGCTTGTAGCAGTGTAGAAATTGGAATTCTTATATATTCAAACCAGTAGTGCAGTGCTTCTCAATATTGAGTGTACATATGGATTCCTAAGGAGATGTTCTTAGAAAGTTGATCAGGGTTCTAGCAAGCTCCAATGAAATGCTGCTATAGCTTGATCGCTGACCACGATTTGAATAGCCAGGCTCTAGTGAGCATGCCCAATTTCTTAAATAATGAGACAAAGTGACGGAGTATGCTATCTTGCCTTTTTAATCTTTAAGATCATTCCTGGGGGCACATCATATTTTGCTATTTTTACTAACAGCTGCATTCTTTTCTTGTATCTTTTTCAACCTTCACCACTATAAGTCTTGTGAAGCTGGATCTGTGCTTTTCTCCTCTTTATGTTTATATTACCTGCCTCCTGCCTTTAAATACTTCAAGCACCACAATTGCAACTCTTTCAGGCTTTTCCACAAATTCCATTTCTCTTCAGGAGGAATCCAGTAGCTCTACATTTAGGCAATTTTGCTACTTGGCTCTTCCTTATATTGTGGCCTAGGTTGATTACTAGGCTTAACATTATCACTTTTAAACTTATTATTAACATTTTTCTTTCTATCTGACATGATCCATTTTTTACTTGTGTTAAGTGAGCTCTGTCTGTCTGTTATAGGTTGAATTTTGTCTTTCCAAGAAATAAATGCTGAAGTCTTATCCCTCATTACATCAGAATATGACTTTACTTGGAATAGGGTAGATGCAATTACTTAAGAGGACATCATACTTGAGTAGGATGGACCCCTAATCCAATATGACTAGTGTCCTTATAACAACAAAACCATACGAAGTCCGAGACACACAAGGAGAACACCATGTAACAAGGAAGCAAGAGAGTGGGATTATGCTGCTACAAGCCAAGGAACGCTGAAGCTTGTCGACAAACCACCAGAATCTAGGAAGACTTAAGAACCCGCAGGGAAAGAAGTAATGTCACACATGTCCATATCTAGTAAACATCAGGTAAACTCACACCATTACAGGAATATTGGTCTTTGTACTTTTAACACAAACAGTTTTGGGAGTTTATCTATATGAGAGCAATAGGTATTAAATGAAAGGAGTTGAGATTTCTTAGGTATGTTCTGTTAGGAAAATAGCTCCCCCCCCCCTTATTTTTAAATAGGGGAAATAGATTTTTCTTAATTGTGGAAGAAATCTAAAGTAAAAAATTAGAAACACAGTAGACAAAGTGAAAAGATACTATTAATTTTTTTAAAAAGACTGGCTAATAAATTTAAGAGGTGCCTCTGGAACCAATTAAAAATTTCAAAAGGAAAAGAAAGAGCTTTTTCAACAAAGCTTTTTTTTTTTTTTTTTAATAGACTTTTACTTTTTTTTTTAAGTTTTTTTATTTTTTTTAATTTTTTTTATTTACGGCTGTGTTGGGTCTTCGTTTCTGTGCGAGGGCTTTCTCTAGCTGTGGCAAGCGGGGACCACTCTTCATCGTGGTGCGCAGGCCTCTCACTATCGTGGCCTCTCCTTGTGGAGCACAGGCTCCAGACGCGCAGGCTCAGAAATTGTGGCTCACGGGCCCAGCTGCTCCGTGGCACTTGGGATCTTCCCAGACCAGGGCTCGAACCCGTGTCCCCTGCATTGGCAGGCAGACTCTCAACCACTGTGCCACCAGGGAAGCCCAGCAAAGCTCTTTATCTTCCAAATTTCTTTTAGTTAAAAAATTACCACTGTTTCATCTAAACAGGCATTTCTACAAAAAGCAAGTGACCACTTAAATCTCTGGAAGATGCTAAGTCATTTACATTACCCTCATCAATATATTTAATATCCTAAAGGCTAAGTCTTACAAAGAAAAAAATATAACCCATCAGCTCATCGCATATTTCAAAGATCCTGCTCAATGTGAAGTCATATTCATTGATCATTGTGAGTATAGCTATTTTGTTCATTCTTAATATATAAAGAAGATGTGTAGTGAAAGTTTCTTTGCTTTATGAATTTGCAGTGTGGGCCATACAGTGACTGCACTGAATAGTTGCCACTGTTACATCCAAGCCCATAAACATATCTGAGTTTGATAGGCTTGCAGGAATACATGGGACAAATAACACTTTAAAATAAAGTGTAACCTACACATTTATCACAACTAAACTACAGTAGCGGTAATTTGCTTGCCTGCTGCTTCTTTTAACCAACTCCTATTTGGTGAAAGCCTTAGAAAAAACAAAATTTGTAAATTTAATTATACATTTCTGAGCTTTGAAGTATTTTTTTGTAAAATACATAATAAAACTGCGGAGTTATGATAGATTATTAACCAATGGAAATCTAGCATGTATAAAATTTCATGTATTCATTATTCAATGTTAATATAATTTAAAATTATATGCTATATTATTAGTAAGAAATTAAGGCAGATACTCACATATATATTTCTGATCTTTTAATTGTGAACTGATATATTTTGGAAACCCAGGGATAAAATCATTTTGCTATAGCATAATTGAAGAATACTGTGTAGTTAATAAAATTGCATGTCTTTCCCCATACATTGTTTCATAAAAAGAAAATAACATTAGTAATTTATATAGAGGAATTAAGTATCTGGATAGTTGTATATCAATCTGATACTGTATTAAATTTCTAAAAATAGAAAGTAAATATGTGCTTTACATTCATTTTAGCAAAATAATATTTTCATATATAATATGTAAAAACTGAGTGTTCAAAAAGTGGATATATATTTTTTTCTCATGTTCACTTAGTGAGATGGCTGAATTTTATTTTATATTTCAACCTTTATAAAGTAGTGAAAAATGATGATGCTTTAGATATTTTTGAAACCATGGCATATGTCCATGATGGTACAGTCTAAGTTTATCTTCTTCATTACTGTTTAATATGTCTTTGGCATATAATGGCTAATCAATGAGTACATATAGGGTAAATGAATACATGAATAAAAGTTTGAGATTGCAAAAGAAGAAAAACTAGAACTCAAAAGCTAAAAAAATGATCAATAAAATAGAAAACTATGTGTTACTCTTTCCCATATCTTAGAAATTTCAAAGGTAAGCAAACTAGCAGTCTCAACATAATTATTTTTCACAACAAACAGTATGTTAAATAAAATATTTTTCTCTGTTTAATTTTAATTTTACTTGGAAAAGATGTATATTATCTAAAATTGATTGGACCATTAAGTACATTTGAATTTCTTTCAAGGATATACAATGAATGAAAGGATTTATATGTTTGGATTCTTTAGGTTAACTTTCTTATCAAATATATGAATTAAAGATGTTTATGCTTTAGGCTAAACTGTTTAACATTATTAACATTCTCTTATCTTCGATAGCCACATATTCAAAAGTAATCTATGGGGAGTAAATTAAATATCAGAATAGTAATATAATATGCTATTTCAGTTTATAGAAATAAATATTAGCTGGTAGCCATAATCTAGTTATAGCTTAATTTTGTGATGCTAAAAGGGTCTTCATGATTAGAACTCTGATACTCAAATGTGTCCAGAAGCTAAGAAATAATAATAAAATTGTCAGCCTGGACTACTACTGATTTTGGAAGTTTAAGTTTTAAAGTAGCTTTTAAGGCAAATAAGTAAATATTTTAAAAAATTAACTTGGAGTTAACTTATTTCAGATATAAGATTTTAAGTATCATAAGCCTCTCTATAAAATATGTATAAGTAGAAATAGATTACACATGGTGAAATACATATATTTTTAATGTTCTTAAAAACAAAGCAAAAGACATATTTGTCATTAGAAAAATATAAAGTTCAGAAAATAAAATTGCAGGACAGAACATTTTAAAACATGCTTTAGCTATGGAAATATTCTCTTCACCTGTATGTTAAAGAAAAAATACTACTTTGAGAGATTGTCTTAAATTGAATTATCCTGTTTGCAGTTTGCAAGATTTGTAGTGTTTACTCCAGCATACTTTTCTTTAAATTCCACCAGGACAAAAATCAAATTCACTGGGCAAGAAGTGCTTGGGACAATCAAATCACATCTGATTAACATGCTGGTAGATGTCACTGGCATCACTTTTGAATGACTTTCATAATACTAATAGGAAGTTTTCTAATTGAATAATAATGTTAAAATGTCACTTTGTGTCCAACACAGAGACTGTTCTTTGAGTTTCTAGTATGCTGAATATATCTTACTCTCAACCTCATTTGTCTGGAGAATAAAGCATATGATTCATTGGCAATCAATCTGGAGGCTACTAGAATGCTGAAAAGAATACTGTTGTGTTAAGTTCCACCTGAGGACTAGTAACCAGTCTACCATTTGTGTTACTTAAATTACTTACAAGATTTACATAAACTATATATATATATATATATATATATATATATATATATATATATATATATCTCTCATCCATGTGATAGGCATAGCAATATTTGTTCTCTCTGACATGCACATGTCAAGCTCAAATGAAATCCACTTGTGAATGAAGGGTGCACTCTGTGAAGAAACTGATGTGGCCATAGATGTTGAAAAAGAAGAGTACTAACTTTCACAGCAACCGTGACAGATGTTCAGACAGACGTATCAAATTTTTCAAAGAAAGAAAAATAGGAAAAAAAGTAAGAATCTTATAATAACCTCAGCTTTTTGCCTTCTCTAGTATTATCCAGGGTTCTGCTAAATCTATATCTTTTCTGCTATCTAAAGAATTGTTAAAGTTTTCTTGATTTTTGTCTCTTTTTTTTCTCTTCATTTCATAAGTCATTGCATATTTATTCTTAAATTGTTCATGTAAATACTTGGTTTAACAAATAGTAAATATCACCCCTCTACCAGAATAAGATGAGGACATTTGGGTGAGTTACCTCATCATGCCAACTATATTATTACCATCTTGTATTTTAGTTCTTCCTTTTTTTCTAAACTCCATTAGTTAATATAATTATTAGAATTATTGTTCTACTAGCAATGTTTATTTTGACTTGCCTATATATTTACTAGTCTCTGTTCCCTGTTCCTTCTGTCATCCGTCCAAGTCAGTCTTTTAAATTTCCTATTTCCTTTCTGAAAATAAACTTGAATCATGCAACTGAGAATAAGCAGAGACTATTCATTCAGTGATTACTATAGCAAGCTGGGCAACCACTACCATTTGCTTTGGCAGAGACTCAAAGGCTCAAAGACTTCAGGAGTGTTCTTATTGGAGGTTGTTGGCATGGGGAAACTGGAGGAAGACTAAGTAGAAATGGGGCATCTTATGTAATTGGTTGGGAAAGCATATTTGGTTTCATCTGTTTTGTGCTGTGTTAGAGAAATACAGGCAAATTATAGGGAAGTTGGTAGCTGGTGACCAGGTCTTGGTCATTCCTGGGCAAATGGCTCCAGAATTTATTGTTTGGCTTCCTGGATGTTTGCTGCAGAGTTTTGGGGTGAGAGTCCCATTCTCGTATATAGTCTGGCCATTGTCCATTTGTATATTCAGTCTCTCACCTTATTCCTAAGGACACTGTAATTATTACTCCAAAATCTTTGAGTGGTAAACCTTCTCATTTGTTGCATTTAAATATATTTTTGGTTTGTCCCCACTCTTTAATAACATTTTTTTCTGAATTGAGAATTTCATTGTGTTGGATTTCTTCTCCACAAAAATCTGAAGATATCTCAATGTCTTCTAATAGCAGACTTCTTCTTCTAGTGAAGAATAGATGTTTTAAAATTCTTATTTCTAGAATATGTGTCCTGCCTCTTTCACGAACTAGCTGATTCTCTCTCTCTCTGTCTCTCTCTCTCTATATATACATATATACTTGGATTTCAGCTGAATCTTTGCCTAGTCAGAAAATTTCTGACCATCCTGTGAAAAGTAGGCCCTTCACTAGATTTTCATTTTGTTTATGTTTCATATTTGCTATAACACTTATTACAACTTAAAACAATTTTTACTTATCTGTTTTCTTTCTCTCCCTCTAGAATATACATTCTTTGAAATCATGTACTCTGTTTGGTTGTAATATTGGGATTTCTGGGCTTACTGCAGTAACCAGAATGTTTTTGTAATTACAATTGTCTTAATTCTATACTCTTCATATTCTTTGGGAGCATGTTGTTTATGTAAATTTTTAAATCAAAAGTCATAAAATCTAATAATAATTTGGAAGTTAAAAGAATGTGTGTATATTATAATTCTTGTTCTTTTCCAGCAAATATATTTAAACCAGATTTGAATTCGTATAAAGGGTAGGAAATAAGAGAAAAATTGTGATCTACTCTTATGAATGAAGGAGAATGTATAGGGTATATAAAAGATATAGAGTTTTAAAATTTTAAACTTTTTTAGAGGGCCCGTAAGTATTATTTTATGACAAGATGTTTTGGAACTTTTTTATAAGTGTGCATGCATAATAGATATGTGTAATGTACTTCAGTATTTTACAGACACAAACTGATTAAAAAGAGACACAGTGTGGCAGTAGAGATAAGATACAGTCTTTAAAAAAAAAGACATTCTGCTTTTCACAAGTAGGATTTGAGGTAAGAGAAATGACATGAGGCATAAGTCACCTTAATAAAGGGTTGTAACAGATCACTACTTGTCAGTTTCAGCACAAGCAGGAACTTTAGGAAATAAGAACGTCTTATTCTTTGAGAAAACCATCACAAAAATAATCAAAGCCTTTATACCCTTGAGGGATGTCTCTTAAAGGACTTGATTAGTTCTGGATAACTCATTTTAAGATGGACATCTACAAACAAATTGAATCCAGACATTGTAACAATGGGGCATAAAGATGTCATGTGGAAAGATACAAGGGACTAGAGAACTTTAGCCTGGAAGAGACAACACTTAAAGCAGCATACCAAATTGTAAACTATATATATATATATATATATATATATATATATATATATATATATATATATATATATATATATATATACACACATATAATATTGTTTTATGAAATAAAAATGTGCCTTAGTCTGCATAGGTGCAGAATCCTTAAGTAGAGTCAACAAAAGAATGTGCGTTGAGAGACTGCTTTCTAATATAGAACAAATGTTAGGATGTATTTTCTGACAATGAGAAAGGTTAAAAATAAAATGGGCTAATGTGGTGGAGTAATAAACTGCATTTGAGGACTGCTATTCAAATAAAAGATGGTTGACCCCTTTCCAGAAATATTATACATAAATGTATAAATGGATACATTATTTCAGTTAGCATTTCAACTATTAGACTTCAGATATGTCATCAAAATTTCCATGATAAGCAAAGGTGCCTTACTCACTAGCCATTGTAAGATGAAGTTGAAAGTCGTTTAAACATAATTAGTGATATTTTCATTTTTAGAAAACCAAAAAAAAAATGATAAATAAAGCTTTGATGCAAAAATTCTACTCAAATTTCCAGGTGTATGGGAATTTTCAGTGCCCAAGTAGCTATTATGTACAACTTTGATAGAAAATAAAAGTCATCATAGCATGACATTTTTTACTAATAACACTGATTTAACTGGTTCGCACTTCTACTTTCCTTCTGCTTCCCAACAATATTTATTACAATACAGTGAGCAACATCTTTTTCAGTAATTTTCCTTTTGATTTTGGGTTACTGTATACATCTGACAAACCCATGTAGTATAATGCAAAGTGGAATTGCAATCTTTTAAGAACTACATGACTTCATGAACCTGATGAAGTAAAGTTAGAATTACTTGGGTCACAAGTAAAGAAAGTCTTTGACAAATGAGGGTGTAGCAGAGTTAGACTGGTTAAAAATTGAAGAAAAATATTGACAAGAATGATGATAGAAAATGTGTTTCAAAAGAGAATGATTTGACTATCAAAGAATTGAAAGAGGTCCTTGGGAAATTTGATGAAGCCCTAACATATTTTGGCAAAATGGCCTTCTTTGTGATTGTTCTCTGAAACTATCACAGTGTAATATGCTATTAAATTTTGGCAAAATTACAAACCCAAACAAATACACAAATACAAGTTACCTTAATGCATTCTTTTTTTTTTTTAACATCTTTATTGAAGTATAATTGCCTTACAATAGTGTGTTAGCTTCTGCTTTATAACAAAGTGTATCAGTTATACATATACAATATGTTCCCATTTCTCTTCCCTCTTGCATCTCCCTCCCTCCCACCCTCCCCATCCCACCCCTCTAGGTGGTCACAAAGCACCGAGCTGATCTCCCTGTGCTATGCGGCTGCTTCCCACTAGTTATCTATTTTACATTTGGTAGTGTATATATGTCCATGACACTCTCTTACCCTGTCACATCTCACCCCACCCCCTCACCATATCCTCAAGTCCATTCTCTAGTAGGTCTGTGTCTTTATTCCCGTCTTGCCACTAGGTTCTTCATGGCCTTTTTTTTTTTTTTTCCCCCCCCTTAGATTCCGTATATATGTGTTAGCATACTGTATTTGTTTTTCTCTTTCTGACTTACTTCACTCTGTATGACAGACTCTAACTCCATCCACCTCATTACAAATACCTCCATTTCATTTCTTTTTATGGCTGAGTAATATTCCATTGTATATATGTGCCACATCTTCTTTATCCATTCATCTGTCGATGGACATTTAGGTTGCTTCCATGTCCTGGCTATTGTAAATAGAGCTGCAATGAACATTTTGGTACATGACTCTTTTTGACCTATGGTTTTCTCAGGGTATATGCCCAGTAGTGGGATTGCTGGGTCGTATGGTAGTTCTATTTGTAGTTTTTTAAGGAACCTCCATACTGTTCTCCATAGTGGCTGTATCAATTTACATTCCCACCAACAGTGCAAGAGGGTTCCCTTTCCTCCACACCCTCTCCAGCATTTATTGTTTGTAGATTTTTTGATGATGGCCATTCTGACCGGTGTGAGATGATATCTCATTGTAGTTTTGATTTGCATTTCTCTAATGATTAATGATGTTGAGCATTCTTTCATGTGTCTGTAGGCCATCTGTATATCTTCTTTGGAGAAATGTCTATTTAGATCTTCTGCCAATTTTTGGATTGGGTTGTTCGTTTTTTTTGTTATTGAGCTGCATGAGCTGCTTGTAAATCTTGGAGATTAATCCTTTGTCAGTTGCTTCATTTGCAAATATTTTCTCCCATTCTGAGGGTTGTCTTTTCGTCTTGTTTATGGTTTCCTTTGCTGTGCAAAAGCTTTTCAGTTTCATTAGGTCCCATTTGTTTATTTGTGTTCTTATTTCCATTTCTCTGGGAGCTGGGTCAAAAAGGATCTTGCTGTGATGTATGTCATAGAGTGTTCTGCCTATGTTTTCCTCTAAGAGTTTGATAGTGTCTGCCCTTACACTTAGGTCTTTAATCCATTTTGAGTTTATTTTTGTGCATGGTGTCAGGGAGTGTTCTAATTTCATACTTTTACATGTTCCTGTCCAATTTTCCCAGCACCACTTATTGAAGAGGCTGTCTTTTCTCCACTGTATATGCTTGCCTCCTTTATCAAAGATAATTTGACCATATGTGTGTGGGTTTATCTCTGGGCTTTCTATCCTGTTCCATTGATCTATATTTCTGTTTTTGTGCCAGTACCAAACTGTCTTGATTACTGAAGCTTTGTAATATAGTCTGAAGTCAGGGAGCCTGATTCCCCCAGCTCCATTTTTCGTTCTCAAGATGGCTTTGGCTATTCGGGGTCTTTTGTGTTTCCATACAAATTGTGAAATTTTTTGTTCTAGTTCTGTGAAAAATGCCAGTGGTAGTTTGATAGGGATTGCATTGAATCTGTAGATTGCTTTGGGAAGTAGATTCATTTTCACAATGTTGATTCTTCCAATCCAGGAACATGGTATATCTCTCCATCTATTTGTATCATCTTTAATTTCTTTCATCAGTGTCTTATAATTTTCTGCATACAGGTCTTTTGTCTCCTTAGGTAGGTTTATTCCTAGATATTTTATTCTTTTTGTTGCAATGGTAAATGGGAGTGTTTTCTTAATTTCACTTTCAGATTTTTCATCATTAGTGTAGAGAAATGCAAGAGATTTCTGTGCATTAATTTTGTATCCTGCTACTTTACCAAATTCATTAATTAGCTCTAGGAGTTTTCTGGTAGCCTCTTTAGGATTCTCTATGTATAGTATCATGTCATCTGCAAATAGTGACAGCTTTACTTCTTCTTTTCCGATTTGGATTCCTTTTATTTCTTTTTCTTCTCTGATTGCTGTGGCTAACACTTCCAAAACTATGTTGAATAATAGTGGTGAGAGTGGGCAACCTTGTCTTGTTCCTGATCTTAGTGGAAATGGTTTCAGTTTTTCACCATTGAGGACAATGTTGGCTGTGGGTTTGTCATATATGGCCTTTATTATGTTGAGGAAAGTTCCCTCTATGCCTACTTTCTGCAGGGCTTTTATCATAAATGGGTGTTGAATTTTGTCAAAAGCTTTCTCTGCATCTATTGAGATGATCATACGGTTTTTCTCCTTCAATTTGTTAATATGGTGTATCACATTGATTGATTTGCGTATATTGAAGAATCCTTGCATTCCTGGGATAAACCCCACTTGATCATGGTGTATGATCCTTTTAATGTGCTGTTGGATTCTGTTTGCTAGTATTTTGTTGAGGATTTTTGCATCTATGTTCATCAGTGATATTGGCCTGTAGTTTTCTTTCTTTGTGACATCTTTGTCTGGTTTTGGTATCAGGGTGATGGTGGCCTCGTAGAATAAGTTTGCGAGTGTTCCTCCCTCTGCAATATTTTGGAAGAGTTTGAGAAGGATAGGTGTTAGCTCTTCTCTAAATGTTTGATAGAATTCACCTGTGAAGCCATCTGTTCCTGGGCTTTTGTTTGTTGGAAGGGTTTTAATCACAGTTTCAATTTCAGTGCTTGTGATTGGTCTGTTCATATTTTCTATTTCTTCCTGGTTCAGTCTCGGCAGTTTGTGCATTTCTAAGAATCTGTCCATTTCTTCCAGGTTGTCCATTTTATTGGCATAGAGTTGCTTGTAGTAATCTCTCATGATCTTTTGTATTTCTGCAGTGTCAGTGGTCACTTCTCCTTTTTCATTTCTAATTCTATTGATCTGAGTCTTCTCCCTTTTTCTCTTGATGAGTCTGGCTAATGGTTTATCAATTTTGTTAACTTCTCAAAGAACCAGCTTTTAGTTTCTTTGAGTTTTGCTATTGTTTCCTTCATTTCTTTTTCATTTATTTCTGACCTGATCTTTATAATTTCTTTCTTCTGCTGGCTTTGGGGTTTTTTTGTACTTCTTTCTCTAATTGCTTTAGGTGCAAGGTTAGGTTGTTTATTCGAGATGTTTCCTGTTTCTTGAGGTAGGCTTGTATTGCTATAAACTTCCCTCTTAGCACTGCTTTTGCTGCGTCCCATAGGTTTTGGGTCGTCGTGTCTCCGTTGTCATTTGTTTCTAGGTATTTTTTGATTTCCCCTTTGATTTCTTCAGTAATCGCTTCGTTATTAAGTAATGCATTGTGTAGCCTCCATGTGTTTGTATTTTTTACAGATCTTTTCCTGTAATTGATATCTAGTCTCATAGCGTTGTGGTCGGAAAAGATACTTGATACGATTTCAATTTTCTTAAAGTTACCAAGGCTTGATTTGTGACCCAAGATATGATCTATCCTGGAGAATGTTCCATGAGCACTTGAGAAAAATGTGTATTCTGTTGTTTTTGGGTGGAATGTCCTATAAATATCAATTAAGTCCATCTTGTTTAATGTATCATTTAAAGCTTGTGTTTCCTTATTTATTTTCATTTTGGATGATCTGTCCATTGGTGAAAGTGGGGTGTTAAAGTCCCCTACTATGATTGTGTTGCTGTCAATTTCCCCTTTTATGGCTGTTAGTATTTGCCTTATGTATTGAGGTGCTCCTATGTTGGGTGCATAAATATTTACAATTGTTATACCTTCCTCTTGGATCGATCCCTTGATCATTATATAGTGTCCTTCTTTGTCTCTTGTAATACTCTTTATTTTAAAGTCTATTTTGTCTGATATGAGAATTGCTACTCCAACTTTCTTTTGATTTCCATTTGCATGGAATATCTTTTTCCATCCCCTCACCTTCAGTCTGTATGTGTCTCTAGGTCTGAAGTGGGTCTCTTGTAGACAGCATATATATGGGTCTTGTTTTTGTATCCATTCAGCCAGCCTGTGTCTTTTGGTGGGAGCATTTAATCCATTTACATTCAAGGTAATTATCGATATGTATGTTCCTATTCCCATTTTCTTAAATGTATTGGGTTTGTTATTGTAGGTGTTTTCCTTCTCTTGTGTTTCTTGCCTAGAGAAGTTCCTTTAGCATTTGTTGTAAAGCTGGTTTGGTGGTGCTGAACTCTCTCAGCTTTTGCTTGTCTGTAAAGGCTTTAATTTCTCCATCAAATCTGAATGAGATCCTTGCTGGGTAGAGTAATCTTGGTTGTAGGTTTTTCTCCTTCATCACTTATGTATATCCTGCCACTCCCTTCTGGCTTGCAGAGTTTCTGCTGATAGATCAGATGTTAACCTTATGGGGATTCCCTTGTGTGTTATTTGTTTTTTTTCCCTTGCTGCCTTTAATATGTTTTCCTTATATTTAATTTTTGACAGTTTGATTAATATGTGTCTTGGCGTGTTCCTCCTTGGGTTTATCCTGTATGGGACTCTCTGTGCTTCCAGGACTTGATTAACTATTTCCTTTCCGGTATTAGGGAAGTTTTCAACTATAATCTCTTCAAAAATTTTCTCAGTCCCTTTCTTTTTCTCTTCTTCTTCTGGTACCCCTATAATTCGAATGTTGGCACGTTTAATGTTGTCCCAGAGGTCCCTGAGACTGTCCTCAGTTCTTTTCATTCTTTTTTCTTTATCCTGCTCTGTAGTAGTTATTTCCACCATTTTATCTTCCAGGTCACTTATCCTTTCTTCTGCCTCAGTTATTCTACTATTGATCCCATCTAGAGTATTTTTAATTTCATTTATTGTGCTCTTCATCATTGCTTGGTTCCTCTTTAGTTCTTTTACATCCTTGTTAAATGTTTCTTGCATTTTGTCTATTCTATTTCCAAGATTTTGGGTCATCCTTACTATCATTATTCTGAATTCTTTTTCAGGTAGACTACCTATTTCCTCTTCATTTGTTAAGTCCAGTGTGTTTTGAGCCTGCTCCTTCATCTGCTGTGTGTTTTTCTGTCGTCTCATTTTGCCTATCTTACTGTGTTTGGGGTCTCCTTTTCACAGGCTGCAGGTTCGTTGTTCCCGTTGTTTTTGGTATCTGTCCCCAGTGGCTAAGGTTGGTCCAGTGGGTTGTGTAGGCTTCCTGGTGGAGGGAACTAGTGCCTGAGTTCTGGTGGATGAGGCTAGATCTTGTCTGTCTGGTGGGCACGTCCACGTCTGGTGGTGTATTTTGGGGTGTCTGTGGCCTTATTATGATTTTAGGCAGCCTCTCTGCTAATGGATGGGGTTGTGTTCCTGTCTAGCTAGTTGTTTGGCATAGGGTGTCCAGCACTGTAGCTTGCTGGTCGTTGAGTGAAGCTGGGTCTTGATGTTGAGATGGAGGTCTCTGGGAGATTTTTGCCGTTTGGTATTACGTGGAGCTGGGAGGTCTCTTGTGGACCAGTGTTCTGAAGTTGGCTCTCCCACCTCAGAGGCACGGCCCTGATGCCTGGCTGGAGCACCAAGAGCCTTTCGTCCACACGGCTCAGAGTAAAAGGGAGAAAAAATAGAAAGAAAGAAAGAAAGAGGCTATAATATAGTGAAGTACAATAAAGCTATTGTAAAGCAAAGCTATACAGACAAAATCTCACCCAGAAGCATATACATATACACTCACAAAAAAAAGGAAAAGGGGAAAAATTAATATCTCCTGCTCCCAAAGTCCACCTCCTGAATTTGGGATGATTCGTTGTCTATTCAGGTATTCAACAGATGCAGGCACATCAAGTTGTTTGTGGAGTTTTAATCCGCTGCTTCTGAGGCTGCTGGGAGAGATTTCCCCTTCTCTTCCCTGTTCGCACAGCTCCTGGGGTTCAGCTTTGGATTTGGACCTGCCTCTGCGTGTAGGTCGCCTGAGTGCGTCTGTTCCCCGCCCAGACAGGACGGGGTTAAAGGAGCAGGTGATTCGGGGGGCTCTGGCTCACCCAGGCCGCGGGGAGGGAAGGGTACGGAGGAGGCAGGGCGAGCCTGCGGCGGCCGAGGCCGGTGTGACGTTGCACCAGCCCGAGGCGCGCAGTGCGTTCTCCCGGGGATGTTGTCCCCGGATCCCGGGACCCTGGCAGTGGCGGGCTGCACAGGCTACCGGGAGGGGCGGTGTGGAGAGTAACCTGTGCTCACACACAGGCTTTTTGGAGGCGGCAGCAGCAGCCCCAGCGTCTCACGCCCGTCTCTGGGGTCCGCGCTGATCGCCGCGGCTCGCGCCCTTCTCTGGAGTTCGTTTAGGCGGCGCTCTGAATCCCCTCTCCTTGCGCGCAGTGAAACTAAGAGGCAAGAAAAAGTCTCTTGCCTCTTCGGCAGCTGCAGACCTTTTCCCGGTCTCCCTCCCGGCTAGCTGTGGTGCGCCAACCCCTTCAGGCAGTGTTCACGCCGCCAGCCCCAGTCCTCTCCCTGCGATCCGACCAAAGCCGAGCCTCAGCTCCCATCCCCACCCGCCCCGGCGGGGGAGCAGACAAGCCTCCCGGGCTGGTGAGTGCTGGTCGGCACTGATCCTCCGTGCGGGAATCTCTCCGCTTTGCCCTCCGCACCCCTGTGGTTGCGCTCTCCTCCGTGGCTCCAAAGCTTCCCCCCTCTGCTACCCACAGTCTCCGCCCGCAAAGGGGCTTCCTAGTGCGTGGAAACCTTTCCTCCTTCACAGCTCCCTCCCACTGGTGCAGGTGCCGTCCCTATTCTTTTGTCTCTGTTATTTCTTTTTTCTTTTGCCCTACCCAAGTACGGGGGGAGTTTCTTGCCTTTTTGGAGGTCGGACGTTTTCTGCCAGTGTTCAGTGGGTGTTCTGTAGGAGCAGTTCCACGTGTAGATGTATTTCTACTGTATCTGTGGGAAGGAAGGTGATCTCCGCGTCTTACTCTTCCGCCATCTTCTCCAATCCCCAATGCATTCTTGAAGTATTCAAATAATTAATGTCATTAAAATAACCTTATCCTATTGTACCTTATAAGCTAAATTGAATTGTTTTAAATATTTATATAATTTTAGATGCATTTTCTAGATAAAATCATAATCACATCTTTTTTTTAACCATTCTTCTATGAAATTATGATGAATGTTTTAACTACTTTAAAGTGTCTTGTTTTAGAACTAATTATGTGTATATAATGGTGATCTCTCATGTGTTCTTTTAGCAAGTCTCATAGGATGTCATTTTTGTGCTACTGACGAGTGTTATTATAATTTGTGAGTGTGAAAAGTGATTTGTAAGTACTAAACTGCTGTACCACTGATTTTAAAAAATCTTTTCATCAGCAGTACATCAAAATTACAGCTAATATTGTGGCTATAGCCACACAGAACCTGTACATTTCTTACAAACTACAAAAGGAACCCCAATATGTTAACTGCATCATTCACTACCCACTACTGATTTTTCATGAAGAATACTAATTTTTAAAAAAACTGAAATAACACAGTTAAAAAAAGATTTTGGAGTTGGTATCACACATAGATGAAAAATAAATTGACATAATATCCTGTGGGTAAACCTTCAGTCATTTAAGAACGTGCAAAAAGTTGTAAATATAACTTACAGAAAGAACAAAGTAATTAACAGTGAGTTTCTGTGTTTGGCAAGATTATAGTCTGTATGTATTAGGATTTGTGCATCTGTGACCCAACAGGTTGTTAAATTGTTCAGCTATCAGAGATAGCATCTGCCATTTGTTCAGATGAGGTAGCTTGCTAGAAACTACATAAAGCTGCTTTAAAAAGAGACTACTGGTATTTGTTTTTCAAATTTCTGCTGTCTTGAGGTGTAATCATCATTAATAGGTATGTATTTCAAAATATAAAGGCCTACATTAAAATTTACTAGGCATTATTCAAAGTATGTTATAAATTCATTGGCTTATGAGTCTATTTTATGTTTATTTTTACACATTATTTTTATTTTGCTCCATAGTCTTCATAGAGTTGAAAAACTATTTATACTTGTGAAATTGATAGAAGGTTATGAGATTTATTGATGTAATTCAGAGTGGGGATGTTGTTCTTTTGTTCCAGTATGATTTTATATTATCAGTTAAATGAGAGGGCTGAAATTCTTCAGATAGTTAACTAAATTTTCTATTTTGTTAACTTGTCATGTATAGGCATATCAATAGAAATTTCTTCACTTGAAAGTCAGTGTAGGTTTGTTATCCTGAATATTTTGACAATATTTTAAGAATACTATCCAGTGTAAATTCAGGGAGTATAATAATTGCTAGCACTTTTGACATTACTGTATGCTCCCTTAGGTGTTTTCCATAAGTTTGGCCATTATATCCTCAAAAGAATCTTGTATGGAAAATTTTAAGCTTATTTTACAGATGAAGAAACAGAGAAAAGAGCAATATAAGAAACCTTCCTAAGTATGTTCACCTAGCAATGTATAGTTCCAAGATTTTGCATGGCATTAGCAGTCTGACTCTTGAAAGCTCAAGACTGACAGCTCACACTTAAGTGACAAGCTGTTCTTTCTCTGCTATTGTACCTTTTAGAAAATATCACATAAGCACATACAAACATGCATTTCATACCAACTTAAAATTTAATTCTATAATATACACCTAAAGAAATTTGGATATAATTTTTGAAAAAAAAAGATTTTAATGTGTTACAATATATATACAATATCTCTTCCATTTCAACCACTTTTAAAAGTACAAATCAATAGCATTAATTACATTCACAGTACTGTGTAATCTATCACCATTATTGATTTCCAAAAGTTTTTATCACTCCAAACATAAACTCTGTTACCATTAAATAATAACATTCTCCACTATTCCCAACCCCTAGTAACCAGTAATCTACTTTTTGTCACTATTCCTCTATTGTAGGTATTTCATGTGAATGGGAACATACCATAATTTCTTTATGTGTCTGGCTTATTTCACTTTATCATAATTTTTTCAAGGTCCATCTATGTTGTATCATATATCAGAACTTCATTCCTTTTTGTAGCTCAATAATATTCCACTGTATGTATACATCACATTTTATTTATCCGTTCATCTGTTGATGCACACTTTGGTCATTTTCATCTTTGGGTATTGTGAATAATGTTGCAATGAATACTGGCGTATGAGTATCTGGCTGAGTCACTGTTTTCAATTCTTGGAGTATATACCTACAAATGAAATTGCTGAGATGCATGGTAATTTCATGATGAGTTTTTTGAGGAGCACTAAAATGTTTTCCATAGCAGCTACCACATGCAACATTTTACATCCCCACCAGTGATGTGCAAGTGTTCCAAATTATTCACATCCTTTTCAACACTTGTTATTTTCTGTTTTTCATTTTGTTGTTTTTTAAAAAATAGCCATACGAGTTATATTATCTCATGGTTAGAATTTGCATTTTCCTAATGACTAATAATTGTAAGCATCTTTTCTTGTGCTTACTGGCCACTTGTATATATTCTTTGCCTATTCAAGTCCATTGCTGATTTTTTAATTGAGCTGTTTGCCTTTTTGTTGAGTTGCAGAAGATCTTTATATATTCTATTAAGCTATTATCAGATACAGTGTTTGCAAATATTTTCTACAACTTCTTAGTGTATCTTTTTTTTTTTTTGATGATGTCCTTTTATACTCACAAGTTTTTAATTTCGATGAAGTACAATTTGCCTGTTTTTTCTTTTGTTGTTCATGCTTTTAATGACATATCTCAATTATCAATATATTTCATTAGTGCATATGTCTATTCTTATGCCAGTGAAACATTGTTTTGATTACTGTAGCATTGTACTAGGTTTTGAAATCAGGAAATGTGAGTCTTTCATCATTGTTCCTATTTTTTAAGATCATTTTGGCTATTTGAGCTGCTTGCAACTCCATGTGAATTTGATGATTGGCTTTCCCATTGCAGCAAAAAAGTGCTGTTGGAATTTTAATATGGATTGCATTGAATCTGTGAGTTGCTTTGGGTAGAACAATATCAAGTGTTCTTATCCATGAATGTAGGATATCTTTACATTTCTTTACAAGATTTTCACCTCTTTGACAATTTACTCCGAGCTATTTTATTCTTTTACATGATATTATAGGTGGTACTGCTTTCTCATTTTCTTTCTCAGATTGCTCATTGCTGGTACATAGAAACACAACTGATTTTAATGTGTTGATTTTACACCCTGTAGTTTTGATGCATTTGTTTATTGCTCTAGTTACTTTCTTGTGCATTCTTTGGGAGAAAAAACAAATAAACAAACACCTCTCCCAATTTTTGCAAATAGGCTCTGTGCTGGAGCACTCATTTGACTTTTTTTTAATTTTTAAAAATATTTATTTATTTATTTATTTTGGCTGCACCAGGTCTCAGTTACTGCACACAGGATCTTCGTTGCCGCATGTGGGATCTTCATTGTGGCACGAGGGAGCTTTAGTTGCAGCATGCAAACTCTTAGTTGTGGCATGCATGTGGGATCTAGTTTCCTGATCAGAGATTGAACCCGGGTCCCCTGCATTAGGAGCATAGAGTCTTAGCGACTGGACCACCAGTGCTTTCACTGAGCCTAGGAATCAGCTCCAGGTGAAAGCTTAGGGTTTTCTCAGGTCTTTTCTTGGGCATGTTGTGACCTTCTAAATTCTCCTATATACATTTGCATGTCCTAATTTCCCAAAGACACTCTCAGCAGATTTTTCTCCCAGGTGGTCTATTGTATGTTTCCGTTGTAATGTTTTAATGTCAGGTTACCTGTGAGTCCTTAGTTCTGCTTGCAGTGTTTTCAAGTAATGCACCATTTCCAGCTTGAGAACCACGTTAGTCAAGACAGAGCCAAACACCAAATCCTTCAGGTAGTCCTCAGACAGATTAGAACAGACATGCACAAAACTTTCCAAATAAATTTATGCTCTCTATGCTCTCTTAAACCACAGACCAGAGTCCCACACTGGGAACTCAGACTTCCCTCTTTGAGAGCACAGTACATTGGGAAAGTGGTGGGGCAAGCACAGATAAAAATACTGCAGTTTTCCTACCATTATTAAGTTGCCTTTTTCTTAATCCAGCTTTTACTTGGTTGCTGTAAACCTTTGACTCTTCCAGAGTTCTAACAAAGCTGTTTCTGATAGTTTCTGCTTGTTTTTGATGTTTCTGTGGGGGGTGGGGAGGAGCAAGAGCTAAGAGCTGCCTACTATGCCATTTTGTTCATGTTCTGAAAATAAATTGCTGTTATTTATATTTAAGCTCTTAAAAATAAATTTAATTATCTTTACAACTAAGTTTAGAGTATAAGAGAAGAAAGTTAAAAATGTGGATAATTATGAATTGAAGAATTTGTGACTGGAAAAATGTTATAGGATTCACATTTTTCAAAATATATTAAAAGATTTTCAATATTTTTAATGAGATATGGGACACTAATTATGCAACAAAAGGAAATGGTTAAATAAGGTATAAACTATTTCAATATGATGGAATACCAACACAGTATTAAAATTGTTTTCCTAAAAGAATTAAAAGTTTTGGAGAAACTCTGACAATGTAATGTAAACAAAAAAAAAAGCATACCTCTTAATTAAGAAGGAATTTGAATACATATACCTACTCTGCTATATCCTCAAAAACCATTATAACAATGGTAAATATTAAAAAAATAATTTATATATGTAAATTTATTTGTTTATTTTTTTATGGCATAGTAAACACCCAGAAAGGAGAATAGTAAATGACATATCATCAACAAACTATTGATGTTGGAAATAAAATGGATCTGTTCTAAAACTATTTAGAAAAGCTACCCAAATTGAATCCTTGGTTAGCAGTAAGGAAAGCTAAGAAATGACTGAGTTTATACCTCAAAATATTCCCAAAGCTTTCACCTACCACTGAGAATGGGGAGGAGGGCAAAAATTAGGCTAAAATAAGGAGATTTAATCAACAGACTGCAAAAGATATTTAACATTTCTTGATGCCCTATAATATCAAAGAAAGCCGGTATCTGCCATCTTCTACTGTGGAAAAAAAGCCTGAGAATTATTCTCTGAAGAGGGTAGAACAAAGGGTCTCTTTCTGCATCTCTATTTAAAGTCATTTTTGCCAAATTTCATTTTCTTTGTGTCGGTCAAGCATGTTTTTCTTTTCTTCCTTTTTGGTCTCCTCAATCCTTAACAAAGTTTTGTTCTTTAGATATCTTATCCTCTGTTTATATATAAAAGTATATGACTAGTTGATTAGCAATTCTCTGAGCTATAGAGAAAATAACATTTTAAAAACAAACCTTTAAGCTAACAATTGAAGTCTATTTAAAAAAGGGAATGATAGAATAAAATTAGACTCTAGAAAAAAAAGACAAATTCTCAAGAAAAAGAGGGGAAGATATTGCATTCATGAAGCAAACAGGATGATTATATATAATATATGTGGGTATACACATAAATGTATGTGTGTACATGTATATGTATTATATATATGTATAAACAAAAGGTGAAAGATAAAGTTGAGAAAATCTTGCAGAAAGAAGAGAAAATAAAAAATGAAGAAAAAGACAAGAATGGAGAAGAGGATAAGAAGTATAAGAAAATGAGAGACACGTTCCGTTAATTCAAATATCCAAATAATAGGAGTTTGAAGAAGAAACTACATGAGATTAAAAAGAAAAATATATTAAATAAATAATTTGAGTAGTTTTCGTAGGTATTAAGGGCATGCTTTTTTTTAAATTTCAATGCTTCATTAAATGTGCATAACTAGTTGAGAAAACTAGACCAATGCCAAAGGAACATCATTGTGAAATTTCAGAATATTGGGTTAAATGGGAAGATCATATAATATTCCAGATGAAAAAAAAACAGTCTACACACTGAGGCACAGTCATTAGTATGTCCTCAGGCTTTTTATGAGAAACAATAGAAACTAAAAAGAAGTGGAAAATACCTTACAAATTCAGAAGAAAAGTGAAAACTAAACTAGATTCATAATCAGGCAAACTATCACTCAACTGTTAGTCTAATATAGACATTTTTATAGATTGCAGGGACTCAAAAATTAAAGTTTTTTACTTAGATCTGAATAACATACATACAGTAATCATGAAATAAATACAAATATTTATTTAACCAAAATTATGACAAATCATAATGAGAGGATGGGGTGATGGGTGGAAAGTGATGAGTGTGTATTGTAGTTAAAAACAGAAACAAATTAAATGCTTACTCTTCACTGAGGGAAGAGAATACATATGTTTTAAAAATAAATATAGCAACACTAGCTTATTTAGAGATTTAAACCATTCCTAAAATAATGCCTCAAATATGTGAATGTAGCTGTTTCTGCTGCATAGTAAATGTAAGATGATAAAAATGGAAGATGAGACAGAGAAATATTTTAAAGAAATTCTGTAAAAACTGTTGAACTTTTAATATTTTCATATTTACACACATACTACTGGGATTCAAAATGTAAGGACATACATAAATATAGTAACAGATTTTGGGGAACTACGCATAATGATAATTCTCTTTTTATGTTTTTCTTCATTTTTGAAAAACATCTACAGTTTCTATATATGTTTTAATAAGCTTAATTAAAATAAATGACATAGAAATATACATTTCTTTTGAGGTCTTTTGTGTTGAACATTATGTCTACCTAAGTGAGCCAGGCCAAATCACAAAGGCTTATCCAAGTTCAATGTGTGTTGACAAAAAGTAATTCCAACTACACTAATAAGGATAAGCTAAGTTATTCCACTGTAACAAATAAACTTTAAACAACAGTGACCTTAAAGATAAAGATTTACTCTTACTAAATATGTCCTCTGCAGAGCAGCAGCCATCTCTGTTTCATACAGCATCATTCATGAGCCTAACAGAGGGATCCATACAAGATGCTGTGGCAAGACTAAGAGTACACAGTGAATTTATTCTGGATCATGAATACTTTGACTGAAAGGAACACGTTGTTTTTGCTTACTTTTAATTGGCCAAAGTAAGTCATATGATCATAATTAAATCTGCGAGAATAAGTAGTACAATCTTCCCACGTGCTCAGAATGGGAAGTAAACTGGCACAAATCCACAGGGTCTCAACTAAAGTTAATTATTACTACGATTATTATTATTTGAACTTAGTTTCCTTACTGAGCCTGCAGGTTGAAAACCTTGTTTCCCTGCACCTTTGCAGGCCCAAGGAATATAAATTAAGGATTACTCTTGTTACCAGACAGCTTAAAATCAAATTTCTGTTTTATTAAAAAACAAAACAGGACTTCCCTGGTGATCCAGTGGTTAAGACTCTGCACTTCTACTGCAGGGGGCGCGGGTTTGACCCTTAGTCAGGATCCTTGGTCAGGGAAGTCCCGTGTGCTGTGTGAAGTTCTGGCCAAAAACAATAAAAAACCCACCCTGTTATCTGTACCCCAGACAAATTTATAATATTTATATTTATAATATTTCTTCCTCTGCTACTTATATCTGTATGATTTTAGCACATTACATAAACTTTCTTATCTATAAAATGATAATAATAGATCTTACCTTACCAATTTTTTGTAAGGATTAAATAAATTAATATATATACAGTTTTTAAAATAGTGCTTGGAAAATAATAAGTTTATTAAGTGTTTTCTGTTATTACTACCAGTAGGAGTATTTTTTTTTAATTTTTGTCTCAGGGTGATTATGGAGGTATAAGATGGGGGGTATATAGACAAAAAAAAAATGATCTCCTTTGATGCCTAGTGTTTAAATTTCAAGAATGTCCTAGAAGGGCTAGAACTACAATGAAATTCCTAAACAGCTCACTTCTGACTGTGTCAGACTGATCAACCTCTAACTCTAGTCTCTTACAGAAGGAAGAATGTTCCCTCAGGTGGAGGTGGGAGAATACATATGTAAACACACACACACGCACACACACACACACACACACACACACAAACATACACAATCTGCTTCACCTCTACTGTTCTCTACATGCAAGAGTAAAGCATTGCAAGCCATGTAAAGATGAAATGTGACATAAAATTAAAAAAAAAAAAAAAATCAGTCAAAAGAAAGAGATACACTAATGCTCCACATATTGGAGTTGGAGTTAAAGACAAGAACTTTGATCCAAAAGAAGAAAAAAATTAGGAGGTTACTATGTTTAATGCAAGGTGTTTTAACCAAAAACATGGGAAATGTATTCAACATAGAATAATAGTAAATTGAATTGTTCCCAAATACTAAATGAAATATTTTAATATTAACTATTAACATTTAATAATTAAAATGACAGGAAACATGGAGAGATATTATGGTATAAGAATATGAAAGATCAAATAATTATATACATTATAATTAATTCCAGAGAAAATAAGAAAATAAATTGAAAGAAAATGTAAAAAATAATTGTATTTAGTTTGTATCATGGCATTGAGAAGAATGTTTTATCTTTTCTAATTTTTAATGAATTTATACAAAATTTATAATGAAAAACATGTTTAAGATTCTAAAATGTATTTTTATATGTTAGAAGACTGAGGAATTGTCGGGAACCAGCTACAAGCTGACACAGTCCTTGCAGCTTAAAGCATGGCAAAGTCCTGCTTAATTCCTGACAGGACCCGAAAGAGTTATTAGAGAAGATATGAGTCTTGGCCCATGAGGTTGCTTGCGGTTTCTCTAACTATAGTTTGTCCTTGGCATATTTTGGCAATCACAGTCTGTTCTCACGCATGTTTATATTCTGGTTCGCAGTATGTTTTGTACTATAACTTCAACATTAAGGAAATACTGTCTGATGATTCTGTCTTGTGATTTTAACAAAAACATGTATTTCCTACTGCAATCTATAAAAAGAGTTTTGATGGGAAATAAAGGTGTGTGTGCTTGTACACCACGCTCCTGACCCCGTCTCTTCTTAATCACCTCACCTGCTCTCAGGACTTGTTCCTCAGTCTAACAGCGACTGACAAGTGGCGCCCGAACAGGGACCTGAGTACGTGGGCTGTTGAGAGGGACCCCGGAGATACTTCGCGTGCACGCATAAGGTAAATGAGATTGTGCCGGGGGATGTTTTACATGTAGTTTTTCTTTCTGTTTTATTCTCATCAGGAGTAAAAATGGGGCAAACTGGATCTAAGGAACGACAACTTTTCGTTCAGCTACTGTACTCTCTGTTATCCACTTGGGGCGTTAAGGTTACGCATAAACAGCTTGATCGTTTTCTTCATTTTGTGCAGGAAATTTGTCCATCGTTCCCGGAAGGAGGAGCTGTTAATATTCAAACATGGGAAAAAATAGGTCAGCAATTGAAAAGTTTCTATTCGCTTCATGGACCTTCTAAGGTTCCTGTAGTTACTTTTTCACTTTGGAATTTGATAAGGGACTGTCTTGACCCAACTTATGAGATTCAGAAGTTATTCAAAGCAGCGTCTTTACGCCGTTCTCCTTCTGCCCCTCAGGTACAAAATTTGTCTGAGGAACCTGAGCCTGTCTCTCCTACTGCGCCTTCCTTGTTGGCGACCATGCCATCTTCAGAGTCCTTGGAGGATGATGATAAATTATCCTCAGAGGATGAGGCTAAATTGGAGGAAGAGGCTGCACGATATCACAATCCTGATTTTGATGATGACATTTTTGCAGCCCTTAAGAATGCACCTGTGGGATATGAAAACTTCCTTATATTAGATAAAACTTCATTTACTGCTCTAGCCCAAGCTTTAACTTGGGTGAAACATTTACATGATGTTACTCAAGATGCTTCCCTAGGCCCTGTTGCGCATTCTTCTGGTTTTTCCTTGCCAGCGAAAGTTCCTGATGAGCCTCCCTCAGTGGCTCGGGGGTCTATGTCTGTTTCTTCTACTTCCTCTCTGCCTGTGAGTCTTTCTTCTCCACTCCAAACTGCTATATTTCAAGCTTCTGTGCAGGGGGAAGATATATCTTCTTTGGGGTTTAAAATAAAGACGGGGAAATATACCATAACCCCGTACAATTTATTGAGACGCTCTTTGTATACTTTACATTTTTTGAATGTAGATAAGCAAGGGCAGACAGCTGCAGAAAGATTTTAGCATCCTTGTGCCTTGCCTTTTGCTGAAGTCCATTGACGGGATCCTCTTACTAATCAATGGAATGGTCCAGATCCTGAATTAATACGGGGTCGAGGGCATGTTTGTGTGTTTCCTAGGGACGCTGAGGATCCTCGTTGGGTGCCTGAGCGCCTGGTGAGATTCTATGGATCCGGAACAAATGGAGAACTCCCTTCCCTGCGTTATGGATCTGGACCTGATGGTGAATTCCCTCCCCCACCATATGAAGAGAATGGGACTCGACAACATCCTATTAGGAACTTAACCACTTTTGTTATGGCTTGTGTTCCATCATCCTAGCTATTCTTACTGGTTCTGTGTACGTTTTCCAAAAAAAAAGGGTTTTATGACATACGTTGTGATAATTGTAATTTGACAAATTTTATAACCACGGGGGACTCCAATTGGGGATTTCTTCTTGTTCATCAGCCTCCCTTTGTTATGCTCCCTGTAAATGTTACAGGTCCTTGGTATTCTAATTCAGGTTTGCAGGTCATACATGAACTTTCCCTTCTTTTACAACGGCCCAAGCGATTTTTGGGGCTACTTATAGCTGGAATTACAGCGCTCATTGCAGTTATTGCTTCTGTAGCTGCTTCTGCTACTGCGCTGACTCAAAGTATCCATACTACCACATTTGTGAATAACTTAGCCACTAATGTCTCTAATGCTTTGGGAACTCAGGAATCTATTGATAGAAAATTAGAAAGTCATGTTAATGCATTGGAAGAAGTTGCTATTATTCTTGGAGACCAATTAGCTGCTTTAAAAACTGCCTTTTCTATGCATTGTCATGCAGAATTTTCTGCAATCTGTGTAACCTCTAAGCCATATAATCATTCGCAATGGCCTTGGCCTCAGATTAAGAATCATTTATTGGGAATTTGGTCTCATTCCAGTCTATTCCTTGATATTGTTCGCTTACATGAGGATATCACAAATATCCAGCATGCAGCTCCCCTAGATGTAAATCCAGTGGAAATTGCTCTAGACATATTCACCCAGATTACACGTACTTTTGCCCCGAGTTCTCTTATTACACTCCTTTATAATTGTTATTGGTATTTTAATATTATTGTGTATTTGTTGTTTTCCAGTCCTCCTGCGAACTGGCTTACGAGTAATTGCAGAACTCCGAGTCGGACTCTACCACCTCACATTAAAAAATAAGGAAGGGGGACATGTCGGGAACCAGCTGCAAGCTGACACAGTCTTTGCAGCTTAAAGCATGGCAAAATCCTGCTTAATTCCTGACAGGACCCGAAAGAGTTATTAGAGAAGATATGAGTCTTGGTCCGTGAGGTTGCTTGCGGTTTCTCTACTATAGTTTGTCCTTGGCATATTTTGGCAATCACAGTCTGTTCTCACGCATGTTTATATTCTGGTTCGCAGTATGTTTTGTACTATAACTTCAACATTAAGGAAATACTGTCTGATGATTCTGTCTTGTGATTTTAACAAAAACATGTATTTCCTACTGCAATCTATAAAAAGAGTTTTGATGGGAAATAAAGGTGTGTGTGCTTGTACACCATGCTCCTGACCCCGTCTCTTTTTAATCCCTCACCTGCTCTCAGGACTTGTTCCTCAGTCTAACAGCGACTGACAAGGAATGAGAAGTGAAAAAATAATATGATTGATTTAGGCTAATAGAAGAAACTGGAAAACTGAGTTTCTGATGTTAATTTTAGAGTATTCATATCATGGTGGTAAAATATTTTATGCTAGTCATAATTTGGATGGAGTACTGGAATTTCAGTCCTTAGACATAACATTTCATAATATATATATAATATATACACCTATTATATATATATATGTACATATATATATACAAATTATATATTTCTATTTTACATATTAGAAAATTTATTCTCAACCATATTAAGAACTTTCATTTCTGAAGCCATGATTCAATCCCAATTCAATCTGACATTTTTTCATCAGTCCATATTTTCAAAACTTTTATAAACTTTCACCCTATAAAATAATGCAAAGAGTTATATTAATGCAATATTTGCAGGGCCCTTATAATAATCAGATCTCAAGGAAATAGTTTTAGGTCATGGCACTGAAAGAATCAGCTTACATATCCTTAAGCATTTCCAAAAATTTAATAAATCCAGGAAATGCTCATTAATGATTTTTAACACAACAAAAAGGGAGTCAATTGGGCATTTTTTACTTCCTAAAAGGTATACAATCCAAATATGAAGTGTACAAAACAAATTTGAAAAAACAGTCTTCAAAATAAGGGGACAGAAAATATTTTCTGTAGAGTCAGAAAGTAAATATTTTAGGTTTTATTCACCATGAGGTCTCTATTATGACTACCCAACTCTGACTTTTTAAGTGACCAAAAACGGACACAATACATAAATGAATGGTTGTGGCTATATTCCAATAATTTTTTTTTTTTACAAAAATAAGTTGCAGGCTGTATTTGGTCATAGTCTATAATTTGCCAACACCTACTACCTACCTAATTAACAATTTCAGGAAATACATAGGACAAAAAATGTGTTTAAAAATGCCATGAGGAAAAAAATCAGCAAAATCCAGACTTCAGAGAATACTACAGAACAAATATCACATTTTTTTCAAAAAAGTTAATTTCAAGAAAGAAAAAATAAAGATGGAATAGTAACATATATATTAAAATACAGTTATGAGACATATCAACTAGACTAAATGTAGGGACTTTATTTTGATACAAATTCAAATAAGGAAATTATAAAAAACATAAGATGAACAGGAAAAAATTGGTAATTTCTTTTTGTTTTTTCCTTTTAAAAAAAATTTATTGGGGTATAATTGATTTACTATGTTATGTTAGTTTCAGGTGTACAACAAAGTGAATGTTATACAAATACATATATCCACTCTTTTTTAGATTCTTTTCCCATTAGGGAGTATTGAGTTCCCTGAGCTATACATTAGGTCCTTATTAGTTATCTATTTTATGTATAGTAGTGTGTATTTGTCAATCCCAGTTTTCCAATTTATCCCTCCCCCCTTGCACCCCAGTAACCATAAGTTTATTTTCTACATCTGTAGAACTATTTCAGTTTTGTAGATAAGTTCATTTGTAACCATTTTTTAGATTCCACATATAAGCGATATCATTTGATATGTGTCTTTCCCTGTCTGACATACTTCACTCAGTATGACTTAGTATGAAAATCTCTAGGTCTATCCATGTTGCTGCAAATGGTATTATTTTGTTCCTTTTTATGATTGAGCAATATTCCATTGTATATATGTACCACATCTTCTTTATTCATTCCTCTGTTGATGGACATTTAGGTAGCTTCCATGTCCTCACTGTTGTGAATAGTGCTGCAATGAACATTGGGGTTCAAGTATCTTTTCAAATTATGGTTTTCTCCAAATATTTGCCCAGGAGTGAGATTGCTGGATCATATGGTAGCTCTATATTCAGTTTTTTAAAGAACCTCCATACTGTTCTCCATAGTGGCTCTATCAGTTCGATTTCCCACCAACAGTTTAGGAGTGTTCCTTTTTTCCACACCTTCTCCAACATTTATTGTTTGTAGGTTTTTTGGTGATGGTCATTATGATTGATGTGAGGTGATACCACATTGTAGTTTTGATTTACATTTCTCTAATAATTAGTGATGTTGAGCATCTTTTCATGTGCTTTTTGGCTATCTCTATGTCTTCTTGGAGAAATGTCTATTTAGATCTTCTGCCCATTTTTTGATTCAGGTGTTTGTTTTTTTCCTATTGCGCTGTATGAGATATTTGTATATTTTGGAGATTAATCCCTTGTCAGTTGCTTTGTTTGCAAATATTTTCTACAATTCTGAGGGTTCTCTTTTTTTTTTTTTTATGGTTTCCTTTCCTGTGCAAAAGCTTTTAAGTTTAATTAGGTCCCATCTGTTTATTTTTGTTTTTATTTTCATTATTCTAAGAGGTGAATCAGAAAAGATCTCGCTGTGATTTATGTCAGAGTGTTCTCCCTATGTTTTCCTTGAAGAGTATCTGGCCTTACATTTAGGTCTTTAATCCATTTTGAGTTTACTTTTGTGTATGCTGTTAGGGAGTGTTCTAATTTCATTCTTTTACATGTAGCTGTCCAGTTGTCCCAGCACCACTTACTGAAGAGACTGTCTTTTCTCCATTGTATATTCTTGCCTCCTTTGTCATAGATTAGGCGACCATAAGTGTGTGGCTTTATCTATGGACTTTCTATCCTGTTCCATTGATCTATATTTCTGTTTTTGTGTCAATACCATATTGTTTTGATGACTGTAGCTTTATAGTATAGTCTGAAGTCAGGGAGTTGGATTCCTCCAGCTTCTTTTTTCATTCTTAGGATTGCTTTGGCTATTTGGAGTCTTTTGTGTTTCCATACAAATTGTAAGTCTTTTTGCTCCAATTCTGTGAAAAATGCCATTGGTAGTTTGACAGGGATTGCATTGACTGTTTTGGGTAGCACAGTCATTTTCACAATATTGATTCTTCCAATCCAAGAACATGGTTTATCTCTCCATCTGCTTGTGTCATCTTTGATTTCTTTCATCAGTATCTTATAGTTTTCTGAGTACAGGTTTTTTTCCCTCCTGAGGTCAGTTTATTCCTAGGTATTTTATTTTTTTTTGATGCAGTGGTGAATGGGATTGTTTCCTTAATCTTTATTTCTGATCTTTTGTTGGTAATGTACAGGAAAGCAAGAGATTTCTGTGTATGAATTTTGTATCCTGTAACTTTACTAAATTCGTTTATGAGTGCTGGTATTTTTCTGGTAGCATGTTTAGTATTTTCAATGTATAGTATCATGTCATTAGCCAACACTGACAGTTCTACTTCTTCTTTTCCAATCTGGATTCTTTTTATTTCTTTTTCTTCTCTGATAACCATGGATAGGACTTCCAAAACTATGTGAATAAAAGTGGCAAGAGTGGACATCTGTGTCTTCTTCCTGATCTTAAAGGAAATGCTTTCAGCTTTTCACCATTGAGTATGATGTAAGCTGTAGGTCTGCCATACATGACCTTTATTATGTTGAGGTAGGTTCCCTCTAAGCCCACTTTTTGGAGAGTTTTTATGATAAATGGGTGTTGAAATTTGCTAACAGCTTTTTCAGCATCTATTGTGATAATTATATGGTTTTTATTCTTCAGTTTGTTAATATGATGTATCATATTGATTGATTTGCATATATTGAAGAATCCTTGCATTCCTGGGATAAATCCCAATTGATTATGGTGTATGATCCTTTTAATGTATTGTTGGATTCTGTTTGCTGGTATTTTGCTGAGGATTTTTGCATCTATATTCATCAGTGATATTGGTCTGTAATTTTCTTTTTTTGTAGTATCTTTGTCTGGTTTTGATATCAGGATGATGGTGGCCTTGTAGAATGTGTTTGGGAGTGTTCCATCCTCTGAAATTTTTTGGAAGAGTTTGAGAAGGATTGGTGTTAGCTCTTTTCTAAATGTTTAACAGAATTCACCTGTGAAGCCACCTGGTCCTGGACTTTTGTTTGTTGCAAGATTTTTAATCACAGTTTCAATTTCATTACTTGTGATTGGTCTGTTCATATTTTCTATTTCTTCCTGGTTCAGTCTTGGAAGGTTATACCTTTCTAAGAATTTGTCCATTTCTTCCAGCTTGTCCATTTTATTGGCATAGAGTTACTTGTAGTAGTCTCTTAGGATGCTTTGTATTTCTGCGGTGTCTGTTGTAACTTCTCCTTTTTCATTTCTAATTTTATTGATTTGAGTTCTCTCCCTCTTTTTCTTGGTGAGTCTGGCTAAATGTTTATCAATATTGTTTATCTTCTCAAAGAAATAGGTTTTAGTTTTATTGATCTTTGTTATTGTTTTCTTTGTTTCTGTTTCATTTATTTCTGCTCTGATCTTTATGATTTCTTTCCTTGTACTAACTTTGGGTTTTGTTTGTTCTTCTTTCTCTAGTTCCTTTAGGTGTAAGGTTAGATTGCTAATTGAGATTTTCCTTGCTTCTTGAGGTAGGATTGTATTTCTATAAACTTCCCTCTTAGAACTGTTATTGCTGCATCCCATAGGTTTTGGGTTGTTGTTTTTTCACTGTCATTTGTCTCTAGGTATTTTTTTAATTTCCTCTTTGATATTTTCAGTGATCTCTTGGTTATTTAGTAACATATTGTTTAGTCTCCATGTTTTTGTAGTTTTTACATTTTTTCCCCTGTAATTTAATACTAATCTCATAGCATTGTGGTCGGAACAGATGCTTGATATGATTTCAATTTTCTTAAATTTACTGAGGCTTGATTTGTGACCCAAGATGTGATCTATCCTGGAGAACGTTCTGTGTGCACTTGAGAAGAAAGTGTAATCTGCTGTTTTCAGATGGAATGTCCTACAAATATCAATTAAATCTTTTTGGTCTTTTGTGTCATTTAAAACTTGTTTTTCCTTATTAATTATCTGTCTGGATGGTCTGTCCATTGGTGTAAGTAAGGTGTTAAAGTCCCCTACTATTACTGTGTTACTGTCGATTTCCTCTTTTATAGCTGTTAACGTTTGCCTTATGTAATGAAGTGCTCCTATGTTGGGTGCATAAATATTTATAATTGTTATAACTTCTTCTTGGATTGATCCCTTGATCATTATTTAGTGTCCTTCCTTATCTCTTGTAACAGTCTTTCTTTTAATGTCTATTTTATCTGATATGAGTATTGTTACTCCAGTTTTCATTTGATTTCCATTTGCATGGAATATCTTTTTCTATCTCCTCACTTTCAGTCTGTATGTGTCCCTAGGTGTGAAGTGGGTCTCTTGTAGACAGTATATATATGGGTCTTGTTTTTGTATCCATTCAGTGAGCCAGTGTCCTTTGGGTGGAGCATTTAATCCATTCACATTTAGAATAATTATTGATATGTGTGTTCCTATTACCATTTTCTTAATTGCTTTTGGTTTGTTTTTGTATGTCCTTTTCTTCTCTTGTATTTTCTGCTTAGAGAAGTTCTTTTAGCATTTGTTGTAGAGCTGGTTTGGTGGTGCTGAATTCTCTTAGCTTTTGCTTGTCTGTAAGCTTTTTATTTCTCCATTGAATCTGAATGAGGGCCTTGCTGGGTATGGTATTCTTGGTTGTAAGTATTTCCCTTTCATCACTTTAAAGATATCATGTTACTCCCCTCTATCCTGCAGAATTTCTGCTAAAAAATCAGCTGATAACCCTATGGGGATTCCCTTGTATGTTATTTGTTGCTTTTTCTTGTGGCTTTTAATATTTTTTGTTTGTATTTAATTTTTGTTAGTTTGATTATATGTGTTTTGGCATGTTTCTCCTTGGGTTTATCCTCTATGGTACTCTCTGCACTGCTTGGACTTCGGTGACTATTTCCTTTCCCATGTTAGGGAAGTTTTTGAGTATAATTTCTTCAAATATTTTCTCAGACATTTCTCTTTCTCTTCTTCTTCTGGGACCCCTATAATTTGAATATTGTTGCATTTAATGTTGTCCCAGAGGTCTCTGAGACTGTCCTCCTTTCTTTTCATTCTTTTTTTCTTTATTTTTTTCCATGGCAGTGATTTCCACCATTCTGTATTTCAGCTCACTTACCTGTTATTCTGCTATTGATTCTTTCTGCTGTGTTTTTCATTTCATTTATTGTATTGTTCATAAGTGTTTATTTGTTCTTCTAGGTTCTTGTTAAACATTTCTTATATCTTCTTGATCCGTGCCTCCATTCTGTTTCCAAGATCTTGGGTCATCGTTACTAGCTTTACTTGAATTCTTTTTCAAGTAGATTGCCTATCTCCTCTTCATTTATTTGGTCTTTTAGGTTTTTACCTTGCTCCTTTGTCTGCAACATATTTCTCTGTTGTCTCATTTTGTCTAACTTACTGTTTTTGTGGTCTCTTTTCCACAGGCTGCAGTGTCGTAGTTCCTCTTGCTTCTGGTGTCTGCTCCCTGTTGGGTGAAGTTTGTTCAAGGGCTTGCATAGGCTGCCTGGTGGTAAGGACTAGCGCCTGCACTCTGGTGGGTGGAGCTGGCTCTTGTGTCTCTGGTTTGCCGGGTTGTGTCAAGAGGTGTGTTTTGGTGTGTCTGTGAACTTAGTACAACTTTAGGCAGCCTGTCTGCTGATGGGTAGTCTTGTGTTCCTGTCTTGCTGGTTGTTTGGCCTGAGGCGTCCAGCAGCACTAGAGCTTGAAGGCTGTTGGGAGTGAGCTGGGTCTTGGTGCTGAGATGGGGACCTTGGGGAGAGCTCACGCTGATCAATATTCCCTGGGGTCAGAAATTCTCTGGTGGTCCAGTGGCCAGGACTTGGTGCTCCCAGGCTTGACTCCTGGCTGGGGAACCATGACCCCACAAACCACATGGTGTGGCCAAATAAAATGGGGGGGTGGGAAGAAAGCAAACAGACAGACAAAGAAAAAACAAGACATACAATAAAAACATAAGCAAGCAAAAAACTTGAAAAACACAAAGAAACCAGAAAAGAAGAAAACAAAGAAACAAAAAAACAAACAATAAAAAGGAAACTAACAAAAACAAAAAGCAAAAAGCAAAATCAAAACAAAAAAAGCAAAGAAAATAAAAAATAAAATGACACAAACAAAACGACAGCAAAACAAAACAAAAACCCACAAAAAACAAAAAAGACAACAAAAACAAACAAAAAACCAAAAAATAATATTAAAAGAGACAAATATATATATATTTAAAAATTAAAACTAATAATCAAAAAATGTTAAAAATTAAAAATATAATTAAAACAACAACAAAACAAAACAACAACCAAAAAATTCCCTAGAACCTCTACCATCAGTGTCCTTGCCCCCACAGTGAACCTCCGCATGCCCTCACCTCCCCAGGAGGCCCACCAAGACCTCTAGGTAGGTCTCTGGACCTGCTGTTAGCAGTGTGGGGGCAGCTCAGATTCTGTACCCTACTTGTACATGTCCCCAAAGTCTACAGCTGCTAAAGCTCGACCAGTCTCAGTTGTGGGAGTGCTTGTTATCCATTCAGATGTTCTGCAGGCATTGGATATACCAGGCCAATCTTGGGGGTTTAATCCATAGCTTGTACAGTTGAACAGAGAGGTTTCAGTTCCTCTTCCTTAGTTGCACAGCTTAGCTTTGGTTTTGACCCCACCTCTGCATGTCGGCCACCCTCAAGGGTCTGCTCCCCACCCAGGTGAGAGGGGGCAAAGACCACAACTGAGGGGGGCCATGCTTGCTTGCTTAAGTGGGATGAGCCAGAGGTGGCAACCGATTGGTGCACACATGCTTGCTCAGGCAGGAGGGGCGTAAGTTGACTGACTGCAGTAAACACACTTGCACTGATGGTTTCCCCCTCCAGTGCCCGCAGACGCCGGGGCCGGCAGGAAGCAGTCATAGACTGGGGCATGCACACTCACTCTGGTGGGAGTCCCTCCCAGTGCCCGAGGAGGCAGGGGCTGGAGTATAGGGAGAGAGGCTGCGATGGTAGCCCTGCCCATTGCATGCCACTCAACAATGGCGCTTCACTTCCACGGCAGTCCATGCTTCCTCCAGGAGCATTCTTGGCTGTGGAGCTCCTCACTCCCATCCCTTCAGGCTGTCTCCATGCAGCCAAAAACAGTCCTCTTCCCGGGTCCACTCTCCTAACCCCATACTTCAGCACCCAGACCCCACCAGCACTGGGAGACATCTGTCTCAAGCTGGGGCATGCAGAGCTGTGACACAGATAGCCGGTGCAAGTCTCTCTATGTCCTGCCTGCCACAGACTGGCCATTGCACTTTCTTCCACTAGCTCCCAAAGCCCCCCCTCTATTTCAGTATATCTTGCCTCCAGTGAGGGGGCCTCCTGGGTGTGGTAACCTCTCCTCTCCTTCAGCTCCCCTGGAGGTGTGTGGTCCCATCCCGTTTTCTCTTTTCTTTTTCTTTCCTTTTCCTCCTTTGTCCTACCTGGTTATGTGGGGATCTTTTCTTGTCCTTTAGGTGTCTAAGGTCCTCTGCTAGTGCTCACCAAGTGCTCTGTGTAAATTGTTCCACTTGTAGATGTATTCTTGGTGTACATGTGGGGAGAAGTGAACCCCAGTTCCTCCTATTCCACCATCTTGACCACTCTTGGTAATTTCTTTTTAAATGTGATAATGGTATAGTTGTTAGAATATACATATAAATGATTTCTTGTATTTTGAAGGTATAGATTTAAATAATTTTAGGTAAAATAATTCTGGTGTCTAATTTGATTCAAAATAATCTGGGATAAGGTAAGAGAGTGTGATAAGTGGGTCTGGTTACAGATGAGACAAATTAGGCCAAGAGGTGACAATTATTGAAGGTGGATGATAGGCACATGGGGGTTAATTATACTATTTTACTTTGCAGACATTTAAAATTTTCTATAATAAATTAATTTTTTTTAATTTAAAGATGCACAGAGCAACACATAATAGGAATGCCACTAACCTTGTTATATGGATACATCAAGAAATACTTTTGACTAGAATTGTGTAGAATTACGATGGGGTTAATTGGCAAAATAACAAAGCTGATAGGTCTTTTGGTGTTTTATTTTCTTTTCTCTTTTCATCTACTCTTCACCTATTCAACTACTATAACTTATTCATTTTTTAATCTCTTTTTCTTCCCATCCAGGCCCACCTTACCTGAACAATTTATTTTCCTACAGAAGAAACTCTCAAGATTTCCGTTGTTAGGTTAAACTGATTTCAGTTAACTAACAGGGTTGGAAAAGATTCTGACCTAATGTCAAATTACATTCCTGTAATTTCACATATTCTCTTTGGAATGAAGTACGTTTTTCCATTCTAAGGCACTGAGTGGGTATAGCCATGCTAAGGAATGGAGTTCATCATCCATGCTAAGGAATTAAGTGGGTATGTCCACACTAAGGAAGTATGTTTAGTAAAATTTATATGAGTTTTTGATGTTCTCACTCTCTTGTGCCAATGAGAAAATCATCAAGCTGCTGATTTGGGTAAGTAACATTTTTCCCTATGAGGATGCAAAAATACCAGAATTGTAGTGTTGCAGTGTAATCCTGGAACTGAGCAGAACCCTGCAGAACCCCCCAAGTATAAAGACCCCTCTATGTCCCCTGCCTCTTGTTTATAGAAAAACTGAAGTCTCCTGGGCCTCCCTGAATCACAAAAGAGCAGGCTCGAGCAGTTAACGATTAGGACAATAGAGTCACAGACTCAGTGTCTGATACACATTCTTGAGTTGTTTTACAGATACTGACACCAGAAGGAAAAAGCTAACTGTGTGATGACCAGACTGTAACCATGACATAAGCTGTTCTATCTTGAGCAGTACTGAATCTATGGCTAGCACAATTTCAAGGACTGGCCTCAAGAGAATGAGATTAACATTATTGCTCATAATAATCTATATCTTTGTGGACATCAACATATTTGTAGCTTGCTCTGCCCCTATATGTAAGTGGACAAATAAAATTGTCAGCAAAGAGGTGATACATACCCATGTCAACATCTTCCACTCTGAAAATATGGCACCCTATGTCAGTATGAAGAAGTTACAGAAGACAGATTTTGCCCCTAATCCCATAGAAATGAGACAAGTGGGGATTTGTAAGCAGCTCTTTTGCCCCTTTCTTGTTTGTCTATTTCTGTTCCCCTCAAACCTTAATTATATAAATGAAATTACTAGGTAACATTTAACCTATTTTTTGACTTCTGCTCTACTGAATGTACACAATGCCTTACCTAATCTGTTGATACCTTTCCTGGATTCAAAGGAGTAGGAATGAAGAATTAAGTAGTTAAAGAATGACTGGCTGTCTACACCTAGCTTCCCCCTTAGCAAATTTGCAGGCAGACCACACAGGCAAGATAGCATCCAAAGGAAGATCAGGAGAAGTCAGTAGGTCTACATGCAGTGGGAAAGTGACAAAAAATCTGACCTCCTACCTTAATAATTAACTGAGATTGTTTCCCCTTTTTCCCTTTAAAAATTGTCATGGCTGAACAGAATCTTTGGAGTTGGTCTCAGGATATGAGTCCACTTTCTTCCCAGATTGTCAGCTTTTCTGAATAAAGCTGCTTTCCTGTCTACCAACACTTGCCCCTCAACTATTGGCTTTTGAGCAGTGAGAAGCCAAACCTGAGTTCTATTACAATCCTAAATGAAAAAGAAATGGTCAAAGGAAGTACTAACAAAAACAAAAAAAATCAAGATCAGAAGCTTGAAGAGCACAATTTGTTTTGATGTTAAAAAGTCATTTTGTTTCATTTCTGTGATTCAGACATACATCTTTCCTTTCACTGGTCCTTATTTTTCTCCACTTAAAATAAATAAATGAAAACATAAGCTGTTAGTAAAGTTTAAATTAAACTCAGAAAATTCTTGTCATTTGAATTTCTGCAAATTTATGATTGACTATAAATAGTTACAACTGGGTTTCTTTCCAATACAGAGTTGCTGATTTACCTAATTTTTTTTTTAAATTTCCTTACATTTATTTGTATAGCATTTGATTTTGAACTCTACCTAGAACAAATAATTAAGTAAATAAAAAATTAGATCTTTCAACACTTCAAAACCCCACAACAAATTTAATTCCTATAGGATACTACAAAGAATCAGTTCATTCCAGAATAGTTCAGCATCTGATAACAAATGAAGTGAGAATGCTGAATTTATTGTAAATCTACAGATGCATTGTGACATAGCTGGTGGTATTTTTAATGGCCCTGAGAGTTATAGTGAAAAATTAGATGAAAAAAGTAGTCAGTGGCAGAGGCTTTACTACTGCAATATGGATAGGGAATAAAAGTTTTTCCAGCACCAAATAGTTAATGAGCATCTATATGTGCAAAGCACTGTAGAGAGGGCAGATCATTTTATTTCCTTGGAACGTAGTTTGGTGCCAGAAAAGGAATTTTATGTGCTGAGTTGACTGGTACAATCTTTCAGGTACAGTACTTTCTGCATACTACAGAAAAACATCAGACAATTTATTTTCAGGAAGATTTCCAAATGCTGCAGCATTAGCAAAGATTGAACAAGGGACCGTCTGATCTTAAGTAAACCTCCCATCCTTCTAAAGATGTTTGTGTTGAGAGAAATGATCTTTGAAAGTGTTTGCTTGGAAATGTCATGAGCACAAACAATTACCAGGCATGGTGGCACTGCACATTGGAAAAGGCACAAAAAGTTGCAACTGAGAGTGGAGAGGGGGCTGCCTAATTGTTAACAGAAAAATGATGAGTTTAAATTAGTGGTATGATATAATTTGAATTTAAATGATTTGTTATGGTATTATGTGTCATGACAGAAAAAAAAAAAAATTGTCTTTTGCTGTCCTGAAAGAAAATTTAAGATAAACTATATAGTGGCCTTAGTCCTTTTAGGTATTAATTTTGAAGTATTAATTTGAAATAATCAGAAAAGTGTATCTGTGTCATTATTTTCTGTTTCAGATTTGTAAAAAGTAATATTTTTCCTACTATATACTTTAGCAAGTAGAGGCCTTTATGCTCTGCTACTAAAAATTGACTTTAATTTAGAACTTTGAAACTCATGACATATTTTAACTAGGTATTCTCTTAAAAGAGGAAAATATCTAAAGAAAAAATGACCTAAGGTTGTTTTCTATTTAGTGTAAGTACTTTGATGGCAAGACATTTTTTTACAGTGGTTGATGCAATTAGATCTCATTAACATTAAATATGGAAAATGAACAAAATTTAAGCCAGAACCTCTTAACTAGAGTATATTTTTCATTTTGTCACTTTATCAAATGTATTTATTTGTTTGTTTTTAATTATAATCCCCAGATTATATTTTGAGAAAAGAATTAAGACAAAAATAGAATACTTACTAAAGGTCAATCAGTAAAATTTTGAGTGACAGAACTTAGAATAAGAACCAGCGGTCCTGACTTGTTGGAAGCAATTCATTTTTAAATATCCAGAACAAAACCATTAATCATTATTACATGTATTATTTGCCAGTTTCTATAAAAGTTTCAGTTAGCAGAAGTATTTCTTGAGTTCACCTGGCAGAGTTACTATTTTGGAAAAATGCAACTCTGTTTTTCCTGTTCTAATTAGTGTTCCTGTATGAGTCATTCAGCAAAAAATTTAATAATCTGTTCTCTGAATATTTAAACATTGTTATCCACAAAATGGAAAACTATCATTAAAGCACAATTAGTGGAGGAGAATCAGGTTTAGTGAAACTACTGTTTGAAGTGTTTTAGCAGCCTTTCTTTAGACAGGTAGATTTATGTGATTAGCAAAACAATATTAAAGAAACAATACTGGCTTTTTAAGAATTCTGTGCAAAAAGGAGGTTTAGATTGACTACTTACTTTAGTACATCAGTGCATTAATGCAAATCTTTGTATGGAAATGCTGGCAAAACAACTTGCATAAGAGATGGAAAGATTATGTGTGTTTACCTATAAAGGAGAAATTTAATAATAATCCATAAATTTATGATCAAAAGATTTTTCAGAACAAATACAATCTCAGGCTATTTGTTGAAATTATGCCATTATACTCTCTCCACTAATTTCTTACTACCATCCTTTTTTGTGGCAATGTTCACTCAGCCACGCAGGATGTCTTAGATGCTAACAAAAGTCAGAATAAGAAGTACTGAGTGTCGGGGCTTCCCTGGTGGCACAGTGGTTGAGAGTCTGCCTGCCAATGCAGGGCACACGGGTTCGAGCCCTGGTCTGGGAAGATCCCACATGCTGCAGAGCAACTAGGCCCGTGAGCCACAACTACTGAGCCTGCGCGTCTGGAGCCTGTGCTCCGCAACAAGAGAGGCCGCGATAGTGAGAGGCCCGTGCACCGCGATTAAGAGTGGCCCCCGTTCTCCTCAACTAGAGAAAGCCCTCGAACAGAAACAAAGACCCAACACAGCCAAACATAAATAAATAAATAATTAATTTTAAAAAAAAGAAAAGAAGTACTGAGTGGTTTTGTTCTTTTTTATGGCTGAATAGTATTCCACTGTATATAAGTACCACATTTTCTTTATCCATTCCTCTGTTGATGGACATTCAGGTTACTTCCATGTCCTGGCTATGGTAAATAGTGCTGCAGTGAACACTGGGGTGCATGTATCTTTTTTAATTATGGTTTTCTTCTGGTATATGCCTAGGAGTGGGATGCTGGGTCATATTGTAGTTCTATTTTTAGATTTTTAAGGAACCTCCACACTGTTCCCCATAGTGTCTTTGCCAATTTATATTCCCACCAACAGTGTAGGAGGCTTCCCTTTTCTCCACATCCTCTTCAGCATTTACTGTTTATAGATTTTTTGATGATGGTCATTCTGACTAGTGTGAGGTGATACCTCATTGTAGTTTTGATTTGCATTCCTCTAATAATTAGTGATGTTGAGCATATTTTCATGTGTTTTTGGCCATCTGTATGTCTTCTTTGGAGAAATATCAATTTAGATCTTCCACCTATTTTTTGATTGGGTTATTTGTGGGGTTTTTTTTTTTTTTTGATATTGACCTGCATGAACCATTTGTATATTTTGGAGATTTAATCCATCAGTTGGTTCATTTGCAAATATTTTATCTGATTCTGAGGGCTGTCTTTTTGCTTTGTTTATGGTTTCCTTTGCTGTGCAAAAGGTTTTAAGTTTAATTAGGTGCTGTTTATTTATTTTTGTTTTTATTTTCATTATTCTAGGAGGTGGTTTAAAAAGATCTTGCTGCTATTTATGTCAAAGAGTGTTCTGCCTATGTTTTCCTCTAAGAGTTTTATAGTATCTGACCTTACATGTAGGTCTTTAATCCATTTTGAGTTTATTTTTGTGTATGGTGTTGGGGGTGTTCTAATTTCATTCTTTTCCATGTAGCTGTCCAGTTTTCCCAGCACCCCTTATTGAAAAGACTGTCTTTTCTCCATTGTATATTCTTGCTTCCTTTGTCATAGATTAGGTGACCATAGGTGAATAGGTTTATCTCTGGGCTTTCTATCCTGTTCCATTGATCTATATTTCTGTTTTTGTCATACTGAGTGAAATAAGTCAGACACAGAAAGACAAACATCATATGATATTTTCATATTTGAAAACTTAAAAAAGGGTAGAAATGAACTTATTTACAAAACAGAAATAGAGTCACAGATGTAGAAAACAAACTTACAGTTACCAGGTGATGGAGGGGCAGGATAAATTGGGAGACTGAGACTGAAATATACACACTACTATATATAAAATAGATAACTAATAAGAACCTGCTGTATAGCACAGGGAACTCTATTTAATACTCTGTAATGGACTATATGGGAAAAGAATTTAAAAAAGAGTGGATATACGCATATGTATAACTGGTTCACTTTGCTGTACACCTGAAACTAACACAACATTGTAAATCAATTATACTCCAACAAAAATTAAAAAACAAAAAGTACCAAGTGTTAACCTCACTTGAACAAGTGTACCAAAGTTTAATTACTTTATTTATTTATTTTTTTACAAAGAATTAAGTTTCAGAGATGACTGTGGTGATTTAATGGAAGAGGACTAATTCTTGAACTTCTTCTTCCATAAAGTGTCAGTTTTAATGCAGTCTTTCAACTATATACAAAACTTAAATATTTTCTCAAAAGAAATCACCTATTTGTTTTTTAAATCTGAAATGGCAGTGCAATGTTCTTAATATATTATGTAAATTTTAAATGAGAATAAAAACAGCAATTTCTACTACATTTAGAATGTTCAGAATGTGTATGTTTCCCAATTTATTCAATAAATTGTGATCTTGCCTATTTACTTTAATGATTATTAATGGAGAGAGAAAGAGAGGAGAGAGAAAGGATTACTCACTATATTGTCAGATGGAGCAACTACACCACAGTCCACAGTATAATATTAAAGGAGAAATCTGGCTAAACAAAGTTAAAAATATTTAGTTTACAATGTCTTAATCCAGAGAGTGGTTAAGTCATCTTGCAGACATTCATAAAATATGGAGTGATAACTTGGAAAAGAACTAAATTAGACAATGAAGTAAGGGGAATCAAGGATGGATGAGGATTTAAAATGAAGCCAGGAATAAAATGAGCACATTCAATGCATACCCTAAAATCTTGCAATGTTTACAAGAAAATCAGAGATAGTGAAACCTGAATTTTACCACTACCATAGGAGTAAAACTGGTTATTTGTAGGATAAGCCTCCATTTCTGCCAATTTTTAATTTTACTAGAAGCAGTGTATGCACAGTGTAAACAATATCAAATAGATACAAGGACTTTCAATAAGAATCAATAGTCATTCACCCTAAATTTCTCTCCCCCCAGCCTCATTACCCATAAACAATTATAACCTTTTTTTTTTTTTTTTTTTTGGTGGGGACGGATTCTTTCTTGTGATCCCTTATCATTTTAAATAACATGATTAAGTCTCTATCTTTTGATCCGTCAACCTGCATATTCTCCAAAGTGTACATTCTATATAAGATGAATATCCAGCTCAATCACACTACTTCAATTTCCCTCAACATTTACTGTTTTTTTAAAAATAATTAAAAATTCTTCTCTGAATGATTCTTTTATATTTGAATAACATATTTAAAACTGTATTACTTACTCTATCAGGTTTCTATAGTATGTCTTATCTCCATACAATGAGGTTAAACCAAATTGTTTCCACTAAAAATTTGTTACTAATATTACATTCACGTTTGCATGGCCAAAACAAAAAATATACTACTAATATAATAAACTGTAATAAAGTAATAAGAATAATGAAATAGTATCATAATAATTGTCAATATTAATATGCAATAATATTGTAATAATAATCATACTAAGAGTTTTTAATCTTCTTGTTAACCTCCTTTAAATCTTCAGACTTTGCCTTTGCTGCATTGTGGATATCTAATTGAAAGCCAACATATAACGTGTACATTAGTTGAATACACTTTCTGTTAAAGACAATAAGGATGCTAAGATCATACACAGGCATACCTTGGAGATATTGTGGGTTCGGTTCCAGACCACTGCAATAAAATATTGCAATAAAGCAAGTTGCACAAGTTTTTTGGTTTCCTAGTGAGTATAATTGTTGAAGAGTTGTCACAAACCTTCAATTTGTGAAAAAAACAATACCTGTGAAGCACAGGAAAGCGAAATGAAATAAAACGAGATATACCTGCATATATTCCTCTATAATCCAATGGGGGAAAAAATCCTATGTCAATTAAAGGAGAAATCTCTTAAAGGAAGATAATTTTTTTCTTAATAGTATCAGTTGTTCAAATTCATTTGTATCATATTTGAGTAACAACTTCTTGTACAAAACTTGGGGTTGTGTTTTCTTTGTTTGATTTTCCTTATTTGTTATTGCATGCTTTATTCAATTTGAAAAATAAAGATGTACTTTATTTTAACAATATCTGTAAGATCTTCCTGGTTTTATTCACTTATTTTATTGACTTGCATCCAAGTCCCACTATATTTAGAAAACATTTCTTTTGATATTTGTACCAATTGAAAATAAACAGTATTTTTACTTCATGGATATTTTTTTATCATAAGAAGACTATGCCAATACATTCTTATTATGAAAAAAATTAACTAAGCAGAAAGGGAAAAACATATATTCTTAATCCCTGGTTGCCACAGTTTCTGATTTCCTCCCTAGAAGTAAACACTTGTTATCATTATGGCTTTCATGTTTCTAGGCATTTATATACATTTATAAATATGTATGTATAAACATATATGTAGATCAGGTGATGGTGGGCCACCCAGATTCTCCTTTCAAGACTAAAGATTCTCTTTTCATATTCCCAGTTGGCTAATAGCTCTCAACTGAATCTCTGTCCAGAAATCATCTTCTACTGAAAAGAGTCACCTCATCCAAAGTCATGCATCCTGCCTGATGGTAGTCCACATCTAATACCTATTTGATGTAAAGGTATAAAGGTTTGGTCTTCTTACCGCAATTTGGGGTATATCTGAAGGGCCTTAATAAAATTCCTGTGGGGTTAGCTGAGGCCTTTGTTTCAACTCTGCTGCAGTTCAATTCCTTCCTCTGCCCAATCCTCCTACATTCATATGTGAAAACATATGTTGACTCTGAGAGCATTTCCCCACAAACTTCTTGTATCTCTCTCTGTGTTTATTTCCTAAGGAACAAAATCTAAAAGAGTCAAAAGCAAGAGTGGGCTAAAGAAGCAACTGTGAAATGGGAATTGGAGTCAGATCATATACTGGTTAGCTGGTAATAAAGATCAAGTACTAATAGTAGGTGGAGAAATAATAATCCTTGGCTTGTGGTGGTAATCTAATTTTTAAACCATTCATCTCTGGTGCACTGGAATGGGTGCAGTTAATGGGAATTCACTGATGAATGTAAGGAATCTGGCATATAAGGACTACAGTGAAAAGCTCTAATTATAAAGATTATGGGATTAGGTGGTATTTGCCTGAGAAAATTGATTCACTGGAAAAAGATAACAAAAGGTTAAGGGTGATTAATCACCAATTAAAGGTTAAGAGTGACTTTGAGGAGGCTTTCTTGGTACCATAAAAATATTATTATTTCCTATAGCTGGAGGGCAAAACAAAAATAAAACAATGTTCAAGCCCAGGATTTACATAATTAACAGAGATACAAAGAAAGTTTGAGTTTTCAGTTTTGGCAAGTCCCCTACACCAAACCCTGAGGGCTGATTAAGAAGGACTGAGATTCTGAGTTTGTATATGTGGGCAGTTGGATTTGTACACATGAATATATTAAATCCTCAGAATTCATGTGTATGTGGTACCTATGGAACAGGCGTACTCCCCTCTCTGAAGTTTTACACTATCCCTAAGCCTGAAAATGATGCAAAAGTCTCTGCTTGCAAGAAAACATGTGTTTTCTTCAAGGTAAAAGACACCTGTTTCCCTGTCCACCAAACTAATAATTACTGTGAAGTCACATAACTATTCAGGTCAGATTACTTGACATAACCAGAAACACTCTACATCTAGTAAAAGAGAAAAGTAACCGTATCCTGGAAGAAGTTCAGGATCTCACTAATATGTAAGAGCAGAAATCCAGGGAATATATCTGATACTGGATCTGAAGATACTCAATCAACCATGCCAAACAGAAAGGTGATATTTTATCATTATGTGAGAAGTTTCTTATGATATAGGATTAATTTCTTGGCAAGAATCAGTGTTAACACACCATAAGAAAGCAAAGCCCCTTATAAGGTGAAGTGGAAATGCTAAAGTTACCATGTCAGGTTGTGGTAGTAGGGACTAAAAATGCTCCAGGAATTGGGTTAGTAAAGTAGGGAAACTCACCAGATAACTACATTCTACTGGAAGGCCTTGATGTCAATACATTCACTAAAGTGATAAGAAATGGACTGGTGAGAGGGGAAAAAGCATCACTGAGACATACAGTGGTAACTCCTCTCTATATAGGTGATTCCAGTGGTGGCAGAAGATGCTATTACAGCATTAGGCTCAGTACTATCAAAAGAGTTAAAGAATCATGAAATAATAGAGGCCCAACTATCAAAGTTTAACTGTCAAAAGCAAGGTGGGAGAAAATACAATAATGAATGATGCCATTAAAATTGCAGCATGCTAAGAAATGATTATTGCAATATGATGAGCAATACAGATTATCCAACAATCTTTGGCACATGAATGAATGACGGTCTGAGGGGCAGCCAAACCAAATCACTGGACCTGAACCAGTTTTCTTCAAAGGACACAATGACTGAAAGAGAGTTTGGATCATCAGTAGCAATAACTCTGCAACACCATGGCAAATGTACATGAAAATAATATTGGGTTGGCCAAAAAAGTTCCTTTGGGTTTTTCCATAACATCGTAAGGAAAACCCAAACGAACTTTTTGGCCAACCCAATATATCCAGTTCTTCTACAAAGAGACAATCTTCCATTTACTCAGAAAGCTACAATGGAGAAAGGGGAATACATAAACATTTTGAGGACTGTTGGAAACGTTTCCAACTTTACATTAATATCTAGAGATTTGAAGCTTCATCCTGTGTCCCTTCCTGGATTCTTTCCTACTTGCTGTAGTCTTCCTTGCCCATATCTTGATCCCCCATCTTAGATCAGACTAATGATCCCAGGAGAGAGGGGAAGCTACCTGATAGAAGCTCACTTGTAAATATTCTTTCTCTAGAATATTACTCTTTTTCTCCTTGTTACTTCCACAGAAATCTAATGCTTTAAAATTATGATATTTTTAAAATGTACTCCTCTTTCTAGTTGCTGTTAATGCAAATTTTGATCTTTTGTGACCTCCTACTTAGACGTAGAAATTTTTCTTGAATTTCTTTTAACTTAACCTTGAGCCAGATCAACTACTTTCTGAATTAAGTTCCATACAGGTTTTCACTCTCATTTTATTGGGATATGTTCCCAACTAATTTCTTCAGAAAAGATAGATACAGATATGGATATAGGTATAGATGTTAACTATATATATATGTGTGTGCATATATACTTATGTTTTAATTTTGTAATGCAAAAAATCCATATATATGTTAATTTGTGTTTTCATAAGTGTATAATAATGTATTTATTTTTCCTTGCCTTTAGTTGATAATTTGGCCTGTAAAGATATAAAGATATTTTCCCTCAGAACTTTTAACTTATGGCTTTTTTCTTCTTTTTTATCTATCACCTAGAGATTTGAAGCCTGTCTCACTTATTTTGAATTTTTTATTTTGTATTGCTAACCACTCACTCTCACCCTAAATTTTCAAGACTAATTTTAATTCTCTCTTTATTTATCTTATTTTATTTTCAAAGAATCCTTTCATTCTTAAGATGCAGGAACTTTTTCGTCTTTGGAAACATTTTTTTATTCTTGTTGATAATTTTCCTCCTCCAGTTTCTTTCTTTCTTTATTGCACTCATATTAATAGGCTGTTATACATTCTGAATAGTTCTTATATTTTTCATCTTATTTTACGTTTTCCAACTCTTTGAATTTTTGTTCTGTGTTCTGTGAAATATTGTCAAGTTTAATTTCTAATGCAATGATTGAAATGTTGTTATTTCTAAAACCTAAAAAAAATTCTCAAGGGCATTTTCTTTTCTCTGTTGGCTCCTGTCAATTCAATAATAGCAATTTGCTCTTGAGTCTCTGAATTATTTCATATTTTTGTCCTCTGGGATTCATTTTATAATTTATTTCAGTGTTTTAAAATTTATTTTAATTCCATGAGTTTTCTTTATATGCATATTGATCTTAGGTGGTCCTTTCTTATATTTGATGAAGGTTCAGTTTGACTTCTCTGTTGTATAAGTTAATCTTTTCTAAAGTCATCATTTTAACAGAATGAGAAAGATGACTGAAGTCTGTATATGCCTGGAGCATGTCAATTACTTGACAGGCTTCTAATTTGGAGTGATAAAAGAGGCTTTTCCTATGAGGTAAGCTGAGACGCTTTCCAAATTTTAGAAGGTTTTTCTTTAGGGAAACTTTCTACCAATATTTGTCCCTCACCCCCAGGATATCCATTCAAGTTATTTAGTGATCATTATTTTAACCTGATTTAGAGTACATGTTAACTTAAGATGTTTTATAATTGCATGTTTTCTCATGCTCGTTTTTAGTAGCTCCTGACTCTAAACTCCAAAAGTCTGTAAACATTCCAGAGACCATGTTAAATGTGTTTCAGATACTATCTTATGTGAGCTTCAAATTAATTATTATTTTGATATTTGGATGAAGGACTTAATAAGAGTAAGTAAATTTCCCATGACTACATAAGTTTGGATTTGAACATAGGCAGTGTGGATCCCAAAACTACCCCTTTTACCACTGGTATGTAGATCATCCATTTCCTACTGCAGTCCTTTCCTGTTTCTGTTTTTCTTGACAGCTATATCTATACTCATTGATCCATTATTCTTCCAAGCTAGTTATGTTAATATTGTATTGAGATTTGACTTTGTTAGAGAATTGGGACTTTTTATTACTACTGCCTGAATCAAAAGTATGTCAAGATAATTTTGTTTATATTTCATATAGTTAAATAATATGGAACCTTAACAACTTTATTAATGTGTCCATGGGTAAAGATTATTTTTTAAAGAAAATCCTTTTTTTATATTCAGACACTCTCTGACTCAAATCTGAATGAATATATTGTAGTGATAATATACATGCTATTTTGTACTAAGCCTTTGTTAGCTTCCTCAGTTTTCATGAAAGATGCTTAACTTTCTAGAACCAAGATAACTGGTCAGGCACATGAGACAGATTTCAACCCACAAATAGCAGAGTTACACTCCAGGCATTACCCAGGGGGGATAATTTCAAGCTTACAACCATTCAGTGTTTATCAAAAGTTTAGTTCAGAGAAATGATATGTGTGAAGGATTGCCTGAAGGATGTAAAAATTCATGTGTTCCTCTGGTCTCTATGAAATATACCTGTAGGTTTCCCCAGACCTTCAAAGTGGTATATCATATTGTTCTTGTAATTAATACCCATGAATTTAATCATGTTTTTATTATATGTCATTAAGCTATGGTGACAAACTCTCCAAGAAATGAGTCTTAAGGAATCTGTCACTATATTCTTCAGAAATCTGTCACTATATTTTCAATAAGGATACTGCTGAATACAGAATAGACTTCTCTCCTTTTTTAATATTTTAGGATAATATTTTTAATTGTTTATGGACCAAATATGGTAGCACTATGACTAAGAAATTATCTGGTTTTAAATATTTGCCTATCGTGAGTTGTGTAACACTGGAAGCTGGCCACTCTAGAAGTCGAATATAACTTTGTAGAAGTATTTGCCACCATGGCTACATATTCAACTTTAATAACACTACTACATTTTTTTTTTTATTTCTTTCTGTTGTTAATTATATCATCTTGATCTAATTTTTGAATCCTGATATGATGCCTTAATAACTTCTGAGAAAAAGAAATAAAATAAATTAATTAAATTAAAAATGAGGAAATCAGAGAATACTTTTGATAAAAAAAAAATAACTTTTTTTCTAGAAGTCAAAAGAAAAGTTTAAACATAATTAGTTTTTAATTCACCAGTACATTAAGAATAAAGCAAATACACTTTTCAGAGAGCAAGAAAAGTTCTACAAGACACCACTTAATAAGAAAACTGTGTAATATAACAAAATCCTTCTCAATACAGTATAACTTTGAGAGGACTTTTAAACTACTTTTCTAAATATTGGCTGATAGAATATCAATTAAGCATAATTCAGTAAAAATAAACTTTATTTGCAGGAGGTGCAATGTGGTTAGGGAGAATACAAACATAATTCAGTTAATAATTCTTTTGAAGCCCACTTATATGTCCATACTACAATACAGCATTTAACTTACATTATTTAACTCAAAACCCTATGAATATTATGCCAACAGATTTTTTTTTTTTTGCATACAATACACTTGCAAACAATTATATTAATTTTGGTGGATAATTTCAAACTAAATAAATAAGAAACTGTAGGTACCAAGCATAACTTAGCATCATGCTGGATATATAGCAAGCACTTTCAGTTCTTATTGATTGTTTATTATTCCAACAATAGAGTAAATACATTTACTAATATTGAAGATAGCTAGAGTTTTGTTTAACATTTTTTGGTAGAAAATATCCCATTGCTAATTAAGAGAATATTTAAATCATGACACTACACAAGGCTGTCACTAATATATAGAGAGATCTGTATTTCTAACATATGCATGTCTATATTAGATATATGCACATACAATTGTATTGTTTCCCAAGTTATAATCTTAATGGATTTTTTATTGCTCATTTTCCTTCAATTAATAAAGCAATGCACACAGTCTCCCTACTTGCTTTTAAATTAGCCAGCTGTGAGGCAAGGGAAAGGGATAATGAAGGTATGTGCCAAAATTGGTGCCTTAATGTATCTTATTCAAATTTAGAAAACTAGTCCTCTGTGAATAATTCAGTTTTAATATGATTTTATGTATATTTGCTAAACATGCTTAATATTAAAACCATTTATTGAATGCTGTTCACAGTCACTAATGTAGTACATTATTTTTCAATCTATAGCAACTATATGCCTAGTATGTTTTCTTTTTTTTTTTAACATCTTTATTGGCATATAATTGCTTTACAATGTTGTGTTAGTTTCTGCTGTATAACAAAGTGAATCAGCTGTATGTATCCATATATCCCCATATCCTCTCCCTCTTGCGCCTCCTTCCCACCCTCCCTATCCCACCCCTCTAGGTGGTCACAAAGCACTGAGCTGATCTCCTTGTGTTATGCAGCTGCTTCCTACTATCTATCTATTTTACATTTGGTAGTGTAAATATGTCAATGTTACTCTCTCACTTCATCCCAGCTTACTCTTCTCTCTCCCTGTGTCCTCAAGTCCATTCTCTATGTCTGTCTTTATTCCTGTCCTGCCCCTAGGTTCATCAGAACCCTTTTTTTTTTTTTTTTTTTAGATTCTATATATATATGTTAGCATACAGTATTTGTTTTTCTTTTTCTGACTTACTTCACTCTGTATGACAGACTAGGTCTGTCCTAGGACCTAGGACCTAGGTCCATCCACCTCATTACAAATAACTCAATTTCATTTCTTTTTATGGCTGAGTAGTATTCTGGACAGCTACAGGTAAAAGAATGGATTTAGAACACTTCTTAACACCATACACAAAAATAAACTCAAAATAGATTAAAGACCTAAATGTAAGGCCAGACACTGTAAAACTCTTAGAGGAAAACATAGACAGAACACTCTATGACATACATCACAACAAGATCCTTTTCAACCCACCTCTTAGAGAAATGGAAATAAAAACAAAAATAAACAAATGTGGTACAATTTTATTGAACATTACACATATTTTTCTAGTAGTGCTAATGTGGAAAATCTGCAAATTTAATCTCAGGGTAAGGCAAAGAAAAGAAAAAGAGCCAAGAATTCTATTCTCATATATTTAAACTATGTGTTTAAAGAATTGCAGAAAAACACTGACTGACTTTCTTTAGCTCCACTTTTAGTGTATAGCTTTATTAATATTTATAAGTTGTATTAGTGCCCTTTTTTCTAATAAAAAAAGTGAAACAGCTCTGAAAACCTACATTAAACTAAGACTTCCACAATATATCTTTCTAAGACTAGGCAAACTTTGTAATGGCTTGAGATGTAAATAATTAAATGAACTGCATACTTTTTCTTTTAATATTTTTCTTGACAGTTTAATTATTTAATTAAATTGAAATACAAAGAAAGTAATATAGAAGTATGAATAATGCTGTATTGACTGCTTATTGTTTTATGAAGCTGTGTACTATATTTTTCATAGGATAAATTTTTAAAGCATTTTAATCCAGTTCTTGGGAAAGTGAACACGACAGAACTCTTCAGTTGCCTGTATAGAATCAAATTCAAGTCTGTGGACTAAACTAATCAGTACCTAGGATCAATGATTACATTTTGTACTCGAGATGGACATTAGATTATAATACTTTAAATTTTATGTAAACATAAAATAAAATCTAAAGATAAATTGCCTCACCAAGCATCATATTCAGTTATGTTACATATTAAATTACAATTCCTGGATCTGCATCATTTATCTGTCTTACAATAAACATACAATACATACAAGTATTATCCTTATTACCAGACAGCAGCATTAAATGGATTTTACTATCTGTATTTTCAGTTAAAAATGTATATTTCTTTTTGTGAGACTTCTTTTGTTCCCATTGAATAAGACTTCAATTTTTTCATCTGGAATATCAGGTGAGAAAGTAACCAAAAGAAGTCTATATAACATAACTCATGAAAACTTAAAATTGAAAAAGAAAAATATATTCAAAATGGTCAGACAAAATAGCATGCTGGAAGGAGTAGTAACGCTTTATGATGGATTAAAATATTTTGAGAAACTGCAGAAAAGAGTTACAAAAATGGCCTAATTAGCAAAATTATATTTTAAAATAATTTATTTGCTAGAATAACACATATTAAGAACACCTATCATACAATTGCTAGAAATCCTGTTTATTGCTCTAGCATTAAAGAATGTTGGTGCCACTATACTGAACACTAAGATACATTCTATATATATGTCTACAAAATATCCATTTAGGAGGTAGGCTTTGTAGGATGCATGTGGCAAACCATTAACTTGCCATTATAATAAAAAAAAATATATAACCTATTAAAAATAATTTCAAGTTTGAACTGTAAATGTAAAAATACTTATTTTCATAAATTCCAGGTGTATAATATCTGGTGTTTATTTGATCTGAAGATGACATTGGTAGTTTCAGGGAAGTTTTAATTAGGTTATTATTTATTACCGGGGCTAACTGAAAAGGTACCAGAACATATTTAATATGTGCAGTATATTTATTGACTAGAAAATTAAATGTAAGAGTGGATTGTCAAGGAAGTTGTAGCATCTTCTACATGACCATGGACATTCTTAATCTAGAGATAATTCACTTTGTTTCTGCTTTTGATAAAGTTATTAACAATATTCCCGTCATATTTATCTACTTACTCTTTTGTCAATTTCATAAACATTGAAAATTGTCACAGGCAACATTTCTTATTCCATGTAACCCTTCTTTATTAAACATGTAATGTAAAATCACCATTTTATAAATAGTAAGTAAACTCTTGGATTACATTTACTAAAAATATTTACTACATTACTCAGATCTAGCAATGTTGATTTTAATATTTCTTACAAAAGCTGTTTAATCGTATCCTAGAACATTTTTTTTCTTCTATACAGTTCATATTACTTATTTTTGGAAAATGGTCCTACAAATGCCTCCAAAATGGAATGATTTTATATCAGCAGACTAAAATAAAATTGAAGTTCTTCCTCTTTTCCAATTGAAAACAAATTCAAATAGTAGATGTTTTATTTACATGAGATATGCTATAATTTAATGAGTCTGATTGCATTTTATTCTTTATACTAATCAGAGAAGACAATAGATAATATTTTGCCAAAAATAAATGTTTTTAATACAAATATCATTAAACTATAACATTCTGATAGAGATAATATCATATATATATTGGAAATTTATCAAATCTAGATGATTATCATACCTTTTCATTGAGTTTTTAAGATCATAAGAAAGCTTCAAATAACTCTTCTTTCTTTCCTGGGAAATAACATTTTTTTAAAAAATGAAATTGATTTGCTACTTTATGCTGTCATATTTAATATTTTGGATAATTTTGAAACTGCTTAGTAACCCTTCATTTCTGACAAAATTACTGGCTCAGTTGCCACTATGCTGCATAAAGTAATAAAATATAGATGGAATAATATTTAAATATCTGCATCTATTATGGGGAATTGCCTTCTGGAGTCATGCATTATTAAAAGTTTCTAACAAGTTATAATGGTTGTAAGATAATAGAATATCATGTATAATGAGTACTTTAAAAGATCATCTTACTGTGCTTGTCAAGGGCTTATAATGTAGATAATAGAGAAGTATAAAAATATTAGGCATAAAGTTTCCCAAGTACCTAAGACATTAATTTTCTTCCTCATGCATCTTTTAAATAAATTAATGACTTTTTAAGAAATAATTAATTTCAAGCATATGAATTTACTTAATATCACACAAATAACCACCTTGTTAATCCCAAATATTTTAGCAAATTCAATTTAACTGATATATAAATAAATTAAATAAAAGTGTTTATTTATGTAATACAAGCTATGTTGATCACATTACTTTGAAATAGTTCAAAATAAATTTTAGGAAATTATCCTAATGAAGGATAAGGATAATCCTGATTATCCTAATGAAGATCTCTTTTGATGATACAATTACAGGAAATATTTGGAAATATCCCTAACAAATGATCAAGTCACCATTGTTATCATTTCAGCATAGTGCAAAATGCACTGTATGATATATCATGCAATAGACACCTAAACTCAAAAAAAAAAAAGAAAAAATTTTAAATACATTTATTTATTTTATTTATTTATTTTTGGCTGCATTGGGTCTTTGTTGCTGCACGTGGGCTTTCTCTAGTTGCAGTGAGCGGGGGCTACTCTTCATTGCGGTGCGCGGGCTTCTCATTGTGGTGGCTTCTTTTGTTGCAGAACATGGGCTCTCAGTGCACAGGCTTCAGTAGTTGTGGCTCACGGGCTCTAGAGAACAGGCTCAGTAGTTGTGGCCCATGGGCTTAGTTGCTCCGCGGTATGTGGGAGCATCCCAGACCAGTGCTCAAACCCATGCCCCCTGCATTGGCAGGAAGATTCTTAACCACTGTGGCACCAGGGAAGCCCTAAAAGAAATTTTGATGTACACCATACCTACCTAATAGATTTCACACATATCTCCAGTAAGAATGTATTTTTGTCATCTTAAATTACACACTACATTAACGAATGTTCAGTTGTCTGACTTAAGTGTTTGATTTACATAAGAATAAATTTTATATTATTTAAAACAGAGATTTTGAGCTCCCTTTTATTTTTGCTGAATACTTTTTAAATGACATTGTAACAATTTTCTTGAGTTTAAATTATTTCTCAGGATATGTGTTTGGCAGCAGCTCGCCTGGGAACTGGTTAGAAATGAGAATCACATTTCAGACCTAGTGGATCAGAATCTGCATTTTTACAAGATTCCCAAGTGATTCCTAGGCACATTAAAATCTGAGAAGCCATTCTGGTTGTAGAAGTTGAGGTAGGAAGATCCTGAACTTACCTTCTCCTGTAGACACACAAATCTACAGCTATATGTGGAACAATTTCCTCTGGAATAAAACCTGAAATCTGGCAGAGCAACCCTGTCACACTGGGCAAACAAAAGGGAAACCACATCAAAGTAGGCAGGAAATCTCACTATAAACTCCACTGTAGCATGGTGACCCACAGTCAGGAGGCAGCTCAAAATCTGGAGATTTTCCCTGAGGAGTGAAGTGTTCATACCCCACATTGGGCACACCAACTTTTAAAACCAACAACTGAGAGATGAGCCTCCCAAACATCTGGCTTTGAAAACCAATGGGCTCCTGCCCAGGATACATAATTGGCTATGGTGAACTGAATAACTCAATATAGACACCTGCCTCAGGGTGCAGAGTAGAAGCAGCCCTTTGAAAATTGCTTACACTTTATGGGAAAGAGAATCATTTCCTAATTTTAAAACATTGATCTAAGGGGGAGGGATCTGCTGAGATCGAGGCTGGTGGGTATCATTTCCTGCTCTCTCTCTGCCTTCCTAAAGCCAGCAGGTGTTATCTTTCTTTTTGTTGTTTTTTTTCCTTTCTCAAGGGTGCCGTCTTTATGCTCCAGCCAGTGGGCATTTTCTTCTTTGCTCTTTCTGCCCTGTGAAAACTGGCGTGCATCATCTTTTTTTCTCCCTTTTTCTTCTTTTCTTTTTCTTTTTCTTTTCTTTCTTTTTCTTCTTTTCTTTTTTTTTTCTTTCCATTTTTTCTTTTCTTTTTCTATTTTTTCCCTTTTTTTAGTGAGTGCCATCTTTGCGCTCCCCTCTGCCACACTCCAGAACACCAGTACCTCCCAGAGACTGGCTTCTACACGTGTCTGGTGCCCTGGTTTTCACATTTAATAACCTGGTTTTGGCAGCTGTCCCCTGGGGGATGCCCCTTGATTGCCTGGCTCTAGAGGCCAGGGGGCTTGCTTTCCTGGGTTCCATGTGACTATAATAATCCAAGAGAGAAAGTTCTTGTCAGACTCTCATTTCCAGAGCACTGCTCAGGTAGCAGACTGATACACCTCGAGTCTTTCTGAGAAAGAGGCCTAAAATCTGATGAGTACAGATGTAAAGATATTTTTTTACTGATTATCATGGATATTTTCTCCCTGACATAGTTTAGCACTTTTCTTGCTTATGCTTTGGTGCCCCAAGGACACTGCATTTATTGAGTTCCAATGTTAGTATAGGGAACTCTAAATGAGAACAAGATTTATTCTCTACATTGAAGTCCTAAATCGGTGTTCTCAACCATGGTTTGTCGCTCAAAATAAATTTTGGACTTTCTTATTTACAAAAAGAATAAGCAGGCCCCACCCAGAATGAATTAGTTAAATATAGTTTGAGGAAAAATACAGATGTCAGTATTTTCAAAATGCTGTAAGGATGACTGGAGTCAAGTGATGTTTTAGGGCATGGAAAACACGGAGCATATTTACTAATAATCTGGATCCCACAACTTTCTTGGTTAAAGATGGCCTCAGGAATACTGTGGGCAGTATAGAACAAACATATGTGGTGAATTCAAGGGGTCACTAAAACCCAACTAGACCAAAACATATTTTCAACTTTTTGTCAGAGCAAGAGCACCAGAAACATATAGTTTAAGATCTATTTTATAATGCATTTGCTATGTAGATAGAAATGTAAATTTACCAGCTAGATATATGATAGATAGATAGATAGATAGATAGATAGATAGATAGATGTGTGTGTGTGTGTGTGTGTGTGTGTGTGTGTGTATTAAGGAGTCCTTAATGAGAATGTCTGATATATAGTCATATAGATACTTAAAACATGTCAGTCTATTTATTTCCACAGACACTTCTAAGAGTTGAGACATATAATGTAATAAGTCCTGACAAATTTTGATTATGTATGGGTGAAAAAATTAAAATTGATTCATGGAAACATAAAATGAGTGATTTCAGGTGGACAGAAGAAGCTTCAGAGTGGGAAAATAAAGAATATCAATGATGGAAAGGAAGTATCTACTAAAAAATTTGGAGGGGACAGACGTAGATAAAGAAAAATTTTGTCCATCCCAAATTTTACTTAAAACAAATTCTGATTCCCAAGTAAGAAATATACAGAATTTTTCATTACAAATGACAGTATTTGTCCTCCAAAATTATAATTGTCTATTACATCCTTCAACATAGGCTTTTTATAGTGGTCTGTCATGTAATTTTGTAATCAAATCCAACTTGGTGTTTTCATGAATTGTGGCAGTAATAATGGCAATGAGTTAACATTTACTGAATGTGAATATTATGTTCCTGAAAGTGTGCTATAAGTTAATACAAGTAAATCTAACAGTGGGTCTTACACATGGTAAGCAGTCAACATATGTCAGCTGCTGCTGCTACTGCAACTACCACTACCACCACTATTACTGTTAGTACTATTTAATCCTCAAAACAATCCTGTGAAATATGTATTATTCTTACAATATTTTATGTAACAGAATGTGAGATTCAGAAAGGTTAAATAACTTGTGCAATATCGCCCAATTCTGAAGTGAAGGAGGAGTATTTTCACTTATAATTATCTGATTCCAGAGCCTAAATTTATAATATGTATGAAATTATATTCCTCAACTTCTATCATAATATGTCTTCTAATCAAGGGCACAATAAATTCAAAGAAAAATACACTCAAATTATAAATGTTATATTATCAACCCTCTGTAAATTTTCATCCCCTGCTCTCACTAAAAACTATTAATTGTCCAGATCAAATAGATTCCTTTTGCATTACAAAATAGAAATTTAATAAAAGCAAAAATCTTTTTATAAGTAATGACTATAGTCTAAAATCAAAGGTTGAAATTGTAGCATTTATTTTACACCACATGATATTGTTTCTATCAAAAATATTACCCATATTCTTTCATTTCCTATTGTTTGGAATAACATTTCTCACATTAATGGAACGTTATTAGCTTTTGGATGGATAGAAGGGAAAAATATTATTGGATTAGGTCACATAAATCTACCTTTAATACATTGGATTAAAAAAGAAACACTTCAAGGAGGAGTGATGCAAGCAAGATAGCAAAATAGGAAATTACCAACTGAATTCTAAAGAAATAAAAATATATGAACAGACCTATGAAGAGTAAGAGATTGAAACAGTAATTTAAAAAAAACTCCCAACTAAGAGTTCAGAGACTGATCATTTCAATGGAGAGTTCTACCAAACACTTAAAGAAGAATTAACATCAATCCTCCTCAAACTTTTCCAAAGAATATAAGACAAAAGAACACTCCCCAACTCATTCTATGAGGTCAGCTTTACCCTAATATCAAAGCTAGACAAAGAAACAACAGGAAAAAAATTTACAGACCAATATCCCTGATAAATATTGATGTAAAATTTTTCAAAAAATACTAGCAAAACAAATTAACAGCACATTAACATCATTATACACCATAATCAAATTAGATTTATACCTGGATTGGATTTATACCATGCAAGCATGGCTCAATATAGGAAAATCAATTAATGTAATATGTCACATTAACAGAATCTAGGGTAAGAAACCACATAATTATCTCAATTGATTCTGAAAAAAACATTTGACAAAATTCAACATACTTTAGGATAAAAAATTCAAGAAACTGGTAATAGAAGGAAATTCAGTATATAAATGCTTATATACGAGAAGCCCTCAGCTAACATCATATCCAATGATGAAAGACTAAAAGTTTTTTTCTAAGATTGGGAAGAAAACAAGGTTTCCCATTTGTACCATTTCTAATCAATATAGTATTAGAAATCCTAGCCAGAAATATTTGACAAGAAAAAAAAAAATCCAAACTAGAAAGAAACAAGTAAAATTATCTCTCTTGGCAGATGACATGATCTTGTACTTACAAAACCCTACAGATCCCACACAAACACTCACGAACTGTTAAACCTAATAAATGATTTTGGCAGTTTGAGGATACAAATCAACAACTAATAAAAATTAGTTGTGTTTTTATATACTAACAGTGACCAATCTGGAAAATAAATTTTTAAAAACCCATTTACAATATTACGGACAAGAATAAAATACTTAAGAATAAACTTAACCAAGGAGGCAAAAGAACAAAATAAAAAGGCAACCCACAGAATGGGAGAAAATATTTGCAAATAATGTGACACACGAGAGATTAATCTCTAAAATTTATAAACAGCTTAAGCAGCTCAATATCAAAAAACAAATCAATCAAAAAATGGATTGACCTAAATAGACATTTCTCCAAAGAAGACATACAGATGGCCAAGAGGCACATGAAAATATGCTCAACATTGCTAATTATTAGAGAAATGCAAATCAAAACTACAATGAGATATCACCTCATATTTGTCATAATAGCCACCATCAAAAAGTCTACAAAAAATAAATGCTGGAGAGGGTGCAGAGAAAAGGGCACCTTCCTACACTGTTGGGAATGTAAATTGGTACAGCCACTATGGAGAACAGTATGCAGGTTCCTCAAAAAACTAAAAATTGAGCTACCATATGACCCAGCAATCCCACTGCTGGGCATATATCTGGAGAAAAACATGGTTTGAAAGGATACCTGCCCCCCTATGATCATTGCAACGCTGTTTACAGTAGTCAAGACATGAAAGCAACCTAAATGTCTATCGACAGATGAATGGATAAAGAACATGTGATATATATATACAATGGAATGTTACCATTTGCAGCAACATGGATGGACCTGGAGATTATCATACTAAGTGGAGTAAGCCAGACAGAGAAAGACAAATATCATATGATAATGCTTATATGTGGGATCTTTAAAAAAGTGATACAAATGTCCTTAATGTCCTTATGTACAAAACAGAAACAGACTCACAGACTTCAAAAGCAAACTTATGGATACCAAAGGGGAAATGTGGGTGGGGGGGGGAGGAATAAATTGGGAGTTGGGATTAACATATGCACACTACTATGTTTAAAATAACCAACAAGGATCTACTGTATAGCACAGGGAACTCTGCTCATTATTCTGTAATAACCTAAATGGGAAAAGAATTTCATAAAGAACAGATACATGTGTACTTAATCACTTTGCTGTACACCTGAAACTGATACAACATTGCTAATAAACTATAATCCAATATGAAATAAAAATTTTTAAAAAAGAGGCAAAAGACTTGTACACTGAAAATGGAAAACATTGCTCAAAGAAATCAAGGAAGATATAAATAAATGAAAAAGCATTCCATATTCATGGGTTGGAAGAATTAATATTGTTAAAATGCCCATACTGCCCAAAGTGATTTACAGATTCAATGCAATCTCTATGTAAACCCTAGAGCATTTTTTGCAAATATGGAAAAATCCATCCTAAAATTCATATAAAAAGTCAAGGGACCTAAATATCTAAAACAATCTTCCAACAAAGTTGGAAGACTCACATACCTGATTTCAAAATATAAAACAAAGCAGCTGTAATCACAATGGTGTGATACTAGCATAAAGGCAGGCATATAGAGGAATGGAACAGAATAGAGAGCCCAGAAACAAATTCTTGTGTATATAGTCAAATTATCTTCAACAAAGTTGCCAATACTACCCAATGATAAATGGAATATTTTCAAAATATAATGTTGGGAAAACTGGATATCCACAAACGAAAGAATAAAGTTGGATCCTTACCTTACTCTACATATAAAAATCAACTCAAACTATTTTAATGGCCTAAATATAAGATCTAAAATGGAAAAATCCTTGAAAAAAACATAGCAGAAAATCTTCAGGACATTGTATTTGATGATGATTCTTGGATGTGACATCAATGGCACAGTCAGCAAACCAAAAATAGACAAATGGGAGTAGAGCAAACTTAAAAACTCAGTACACCAAAGAAAACAATTAGGGGCAGAATCAAGATGGCAGAGTGGGAGGATGCGGAGTTCACATCTCACCACAACTAGGGCACCTCCCAGGCACTGGTGGGGGACTCGACACCCAAGGGGATGGGAGGAACCCCTGAGCGAGTGGGTAGGACATGGGGGAGGAGCGAGAGGGGAGGAGAGGTGGAGGCCAGATGAGACAGGCATCCCTGAGGGGTAGCTGGGGTAAGGGAGATGTTCCAATGCCTGGAGGGATCCTCGGGAGTTTGGAGGATCGGGGGAAAGGCAGCTAGCATGTCTCACACCCACGCAGACCTCTGGGAGCCTGCTGGGCTCCTGGGCATTGTCCCCAGCTTTCCAGAGCACCCTCCAACTGCATGGGCCCTAGGGGCATAGGAAGGAAGGAGGGGCAAATTAGAGGAGAGGTGATGGGGAAGGACCACTGGGATCAGAGGATTGGGGAGGTAAGCATGGCTAGTGTTTCCCGCCCACCCACTTGGGCCCCGAGAAGCAGCTGAGGTCCCAGGCCTGATCATCCACACTCTGAGGCCAGAGGCACTCCAGGGTCCCTCCGGCCACGCTGAGCCTAAGCTCCGCCCCCCAAACACCCAGGGCATTTTCCAGCAGTGTGGGTCCTAAGCATAGGCCCCACCCTCACCTAATTACCACCTCTGCCTAATCCCTGCCTTCACCTAACGTCCCCCACAATCAAGACTTTTTTTTTTAAACATCTTTATTGGAGTATAATTATTTTACAGTGGTGTGTTAGTTTCTGCTTTATAACAAAGTGAATCAGCTATACATATACATATAGAATTTGTTTTATGTTATCTTCTAAAAGTTATATAATTTTGCACTTTACATTTAGGTCTAGGTCCATTTTGATTTAATTTTGTGAAAGATGTAAGGTCTGTGTCTAGATTTTGTTTTTATACTTGTGGATGTCCACTTGTTCCAGCACCACTTGTTGAAGAGACTATCTTTGCTCCATCATATTGCCTATAATCCTTTGTCAAAGATCAGTTTACAGTATTTGTGTGGGACTATTTATGGGCTCTCTATTCCGTTCCATTTATTTATTTGTCTATTCTTTCACCAGTAATACATTGTCTTTATTACTGTAATGTTGTAGTAAGCACTGTAACAGAAATATCTTTGATAATATCATCAGTAGACTGGATATGGCTGAGGAAAGAATATCTTAGAGTGAGAATATGAAAATAGAAACTTCCAAACCTGAAAAGCAAACCAAAAAAATACTGAAAAAATGTCCAGAATGTCTAAGAACTGTAGTACAACTATAAAAGGAGTAACATAGTCATAATGGGAATGCTAGAAGGAGAAAAAAGAGAAAGAAGAAAACAGAAATTTGAAGCAATAATGACTGAGAATTTTCCCCAAATTAATGTCAGACACCAAACCACAGATCCAGGAAGCTCAGAGAACGCCAAGCTCAGTGAACACAAAACTAGGCATATCATATTTAAACTATGGAAAAACAAAGACAAAGAAAAAATCTTGAAAGAAGCCAGAGGAAAAAGAACACCTTACCTATAGAGAAGTAAGGTTAAGAACTACATCCGACTTCTCTTCACAATGCAAGCAAGATGAAAGTGCAGTGAAGTATAAAGTGTTGCAAGAGAATAAATCCACCAACCTAGAATTCTGTACCCTTTGAAATTATCCTTTAAAACTGAAATTGAATTAAATAGTCTTGGGCAAACAAAAATTGAGCAAATTTGTTATTGTAGATCTGCCTTGCAATAAATGTTAAAAATAGTTCTTCAGTAAACAAGAAAATGATATAGATCAGAAATTAGTATCTACTTAAATAAAGGAAGAACATATGAAAATTAATAAGTGAAGACAAAATAAAAATTTTTATTTTTACTCTTAATTGATCAGATAAGTCCTTGTTCAAAATGATGTATTTATATCTAAGTATACATACATAAATAAATATTTATGTTTGATTATGCATAATTGAAATGAATGACAACAATCTTACAAAGGACAGGTGAGAAATATTTGTTATTATAGGGCACTTGCACTACCCATAAAGCACTTAGTGTTATTTTAAAGTGGATTTGTATTAAATGTAAATGTGTACTGCAAACTCCAGAATAGACACTAGAAAAAATGTTTTTAAAAAGCATAATTGATAGGCTGAAAAGGAGACAAAATGGAATTAGATCTCAATTAAAATAATAAAAGGCAGAAAAACAATGGAAGACAAAAATAAGAACAAAGAAAAGGGAAACAAATAGAAAACAGTAACACATGTGGTAGATATTAACCCAACTGTATTAACAATAATTTTAAATATCAATGATCTAAATGCACTAATTAAAGACAGAGATTGTCAGAATGGACCAAAAAACAAGATTCAACTGTATATTGTCAACAAGAAATCACTTTAAATATAAAGACACACATGGATAAAGTTAAGGGATGGAGAAAGACATACCATGCAAATTCTAATCAAATGAAAGAGAGGTTAGATATGTTAATTTCAAACAGAATAGACTTCAGAACTATGAAAGTTATCAGGGATATAGAGGGACATTACAGAAAAATGGGTCAATTCTTCTAGAAGACATAATCCTTATTGTGTATGTCTCTAATAAGAGAACATCAAAATACATGAGGCAAAAACTGATAGAACTGCAAAGAGAAATTAATAAATCTGCTATTATAGATGGAGACTTTCACGTCCCTCTAGTAGAAATGGTCAGACCCAGCACACAGAAATCAGTAAGAGCACAGTTGAACTCAACAACACCATCATTTAACTGGATAAAATTAATATCTATAGACTACTTTATTCAATAAAAGAAAATTACACATTCTTCTCAGGTTCACATGAAACATTTACTAAGATAGACCAAATTCTGGGTCATAAACACATAAAATTTAAAGAATAGAAATTGTACAATGTTTGATCTTAGATTACAATAGAATTAAACTAGAAGTCAATAAAAGAAAGGCCCCAAATCTTAGAGATTAAAAACATACTTCTAAAAAATACATGATTTAAAAAAGAAATCTCATGATACATTTTAAACCATTTTGAACTAAATGACAATAAAAAATACAATATTAAAATTTGTGGGATTCGGTGAAAGCAGTGCTTAGAGGGAAATCTATAGCATTGAAAAGCATATATTAGAAAGGAAAAAGGCCTAAAATCAATAATTTAAGATTCCACCTTTGAAACTAGAAGAAAAGAGAAAATTAAATCCAAACTAAACAGAGAGAAGAAAAGTAGTAAAAAGCAGAACATAAATCAATGATATTGAATTTCATGGAAAATCAATAGAGAAAATTCAACCAAACTAAAATCTGGTTCTTTAAAAAGACCAATAAAATCTATAAGCCTCTAGCCAAGCTAAGAAAAAAAGGAAGACACAAATTACTAATATTAGAAATGAAAAAGGAGACATCACTACAGGTGCCCTGGACTTAAAAATATAATAAAAAAATATTATGAACTACTCTATGTCCACAAATTTGATTACTGAGATGAAATGGACCAATTTCTTGAAAGACACAATGTGCCAAAATTCACAAAGGAAGAAATAATTTGAATAGAACTGTATCTATTAAAGAAATTGAATCAATAACAAATAATCTTTCAAATCATAAAGAACCAGATTTGGCTGGGTTCACTGGTGAATTCTACTGAAAAATTAAGGGTGAATTTATAATGATTCTCTATCTTCCAGAAGACAGAAAAAGAGGGAATACTTCCCACTTATTCTGAGTCCACCATTACCCTAATATCAAAATCACATATAAAACAAGAAAAGAAAATTATAGACAAATATACTTCATGAACATATATACCAAAATCCTCAACAAATTACTAACAAATTGAATCCAATACTGTATAAAAAATTATACACCAAGTGGTATGTGTACCAGGTATGTAAGGCTGGCTGAATATTTGAAAATCAATTATGTAGTTTACTCTATTATGTCAACAGACTACAGAAGCAAAATCATATGATCATATCAATAATGTTGAATTTTAAATAAATATCCATATGACTATATTTTCATGCAAAAGTATTCTGAATAATTTATGTACATACTCCACCCTCCAGAGGGTAAAGCATGACTCCTCACTTGTTTAGTGTGTGCTGCGTATAGTGACATACCTGACAATAGTATAGTATGTTAAGAAGGAGAAAAAGTAACTTTACGTCAGAGAAACCCTACAAATACTACCACTGTCAGGTGATCAAATTTAACATCAACATGGAGAAGTCATGTTAATAGTATGGACCATTGGGATAATTTGATTAAAATAGCTTTTTACCTCTTGTGGTCTTCCTCCTAACCCAAGAAAAAAACATCATAAAATCCCATTGACAGATATTCAAAAACATAACAGATTAATACTTCTCAAAATTGTCAAGGTCATCAAAAACAAGGAAGGTCTGAGAAACTTACACAGTGGAAAGAACTCTAAGAAGATACAACTAAATCAAATGTGGTATCCTAGATGAGATCTTGGTGCTTAAAAATGACATTAGATAAAACCTAAGGAAATCTGAATAAAGTATGGACTTTAGTTAATAACAATACACCAATATTGGTTTATTAAGAGTGACAAATGATCCATACTAATGTAGTTAATTATAGGATAAACTGGGTTTTGGGTATATGGGAACCCTAATATCTTTATAAATTTTAGGTAAACTTACATTTATTTTGAAATGTTTTAAATTTATTAAAAGAGCTTCTTTTCTTACTGGTCTGTTTTAGCTGCCCACCCCATAATGAACATTTCCTCATTAGTCAGCATGATACTGAAACACTTAGTGTTTCCATTAAAAATTAACATTTCACAAGGTTAGGAGGGTACTTTCTCAAGGCACTTAACTCTGCAGTGTACACATTACATCTTTGCTAGACTTTAGTCATAACCTACATGCTATTAACTCCCAATTTTATATCTACCATATAACTCTTCTCTGAGGTTCAAAATTACTTTCATATCCTCAGATACGTCTCAAAGACACATTCAACTTGTCCAAAAGTGATCTCATGATTCACACTTACTCCATCTCCACCCTGGAACTACAATTCAGGGTGGACCATCATCTCAGTGGATGAACCATCATCTTTTGAATTGCATAAGCCAGACACCTAGTGTTATTCTCTGAACCTCCCTCTCTGATTCCCTCATAACCATAAAAACTTCTTTCAATTACACCTTTAATACATTTATGTTTTTTTTTCTTCACTTACACATCTTCACCTAAGCCCAATCATTGCCATTTGAGTTATTAACATAATCTTTAATCAATTTTCTGATATGACTAACCCATTTCTCAAAATGTAGAAAGAGTGACTTCTTGAAAGGACATAATGGTCATATCCCTTTTCTGTTTTAAAACCTTTAATGATTACTCATTCTTTTTTTTTAAATTAATGTTTACTGGAGTATAGTTGTTTTACAATATTGTGTTAGTTTCTGCTGTACAGCAAAGTGAACCAGCTATACGTATACATATATCCCCTCTTTTTGGATTTCCTTCCCATTTAGGTCACAACAGAGCACTGAGTAGAATTCCCTGTGCTGTACTGTAGGTTATCATGAGTTATCTATTTTATATACAGAAGTGTATATATGTCAATCCTATTTGCCTAATTCATCCCACTCCCTCTTCCCCCCCTGGTATCCATAGGTCTTTTCTCTGTGTCTGTGTCTCTATTTCTGCTTTGCAAATAAGTTCATCTGTACCATTTTTCTAGATATGACATATAAGCAATATTATACGATATTTATTTTTCTCTTTCTGACTTACTTCACTTTGTATAATAGTCTTTAGGTCTATCCACATCTCTGCAAATGGCACTATTTCATTCCTTTTTATGGCTGAGTAATATTCCATTGTATATATGTATCGATCTTCTTTATCCATTCCTCTGTTGATGGACATTTAGATTGCTTCCATGTCCTGGCTATTGTAAATAGTACTGCAATGAACATTAGGGTGCATGTGTCTTTTGGAATTATGGTTTTCTCCAGGTATATGCCCAGGAGTGTGATTGCTGGGTCATATGGTAGTTCTATTTTTAGCTTTTTGAGGAACCTCCATACTGTTTTCCACAGTGGCTGTACCAATTTAAATTCCAACCAACAGTGGAGGAGGGTTCTCTTTTCTCCACATCCTCTCCAGCATTTATTGTTTGTAGATTTTTTGATAATGGCCATCCTGACCGGTGTGAGGTGACACCTCATTGTAGTTTTGATTTGCATTTCTCTAATAATTAGTGATGGTGAGCAGCTTTTCATGTGTTTGTTGGCCATCTGTGTGTCTTCTATGGAGAAATGTCTATTTAGTCTTCGGCCCATTTTTTTGATTGGGTTGTTTGTTTTATTGATATTGAGCTCCATGAGCTGTTTGTATATTTTGGAGATTAATCCCTTGTCAGTTGCTTCATTTGCAAATACTTTATCCCATTCTGAGGGTTGTCTTTTCATTTTGTTTATGGTTTCCTTTGCTGTGCAAAAGCTTTTAAGTTGAATTAGGTCCCATCTGTCTATTTTTGTTTCTATTTTCATTACTCTAGGAGGTGGGTCAAAAAAGATCTTGCTGTAATTTATGTCAAAGTGTGTTTACCTACCTATAGGAGACAAAAGACCTGTACTCAGAAAACTACAGGATATTGATGAAAGAAATCAAAGACAACACAAACAGATGGAGAGATATACCATGTTCTTGGATTGGAAGTATCAATATTGTGAAAATGACTATACTACCCAAAGCAATCTACAGATTCAATGCAATCCCTATCAAATTACCAATGGCATTTTTCACAGGTTTAGAACAAAAAAATTTACAATTTGTATGGAAACACAAAAGGTCCCGAATTGCCAAAACAATCTTGAGAAATAAAAATGGAGCTGGAGGAATAAATCTCCCTGACTTCAGACTATACTACAAAGCTACAGTAATCAAGACAGTATGGTACTGGCACAAAAACAGAAATATAGATCAATGGAACAGGATAGAAAGCCCAGAGATAAACCCACATACCTATGGTCACCTAATCTATGACAAAGGAGGCAAGAATATACAATGGAGAAGAGACAGTCACTTCAGTAAGTGGTGCTGGGAAAACTGGACAGCTACATGTAAAAGAATGAAATTAGAACACTCCCTAATACCATACACAAAAATAAACTCTAGATTAAAGACCTAAATTTAAGGCCGGACACTAATGGCTATTCATTCTTAACATAAGATGAAGGCTAATCTTCTTACAAGGTGTCATGATGAATCTCTACTTTTTTCTTTTAATTTATACTGTATGTATAATAGCCTAACACTATGGGATTTTCTGAAGAGTACACTTTAGTGAATAAGTTTAAATAGATTAAAACTATTTTCAGAGATATTTTTCTAGGAGAAAAAGCAGGACTTTTATACAAAATAATGAATTTTACATCAACATATTTTTAAATACTACATTTGTGACCAGAAGGTAAATTATCAATTGGCTACCTATGCTGAGAGAAATGTGACAGAGTTGTTGTTGCTGTTGTTCATGCTGAACTATTTCTGAAAGAAATATGTAATGGAAGAGGTTTGAGGCAAATGTCAATCTTATCCCTGGGGAGGGAACAGGATGTTGTTGTAACATCTTGTTGAGATTTGAAGAAGAAATTAGAATGGTTATTTCAGGGTAATCAAGATTGTTACCTTTACTAGTCATTCAGTGGGTTATATGCCTGATACATTCTATTTTGTTTTGTTTTGTTTTTTTCTGAGTAGACAAGCTTTATATTACAAGAAAGAAGCACTTCTGGGAAATAACCAAAAATAGCTGAGGGAGTGAATTTTTTAATGTCCTATACACATATGCCAGCAATGTAGTCAGCAATTATAGTATCTTGGGAGATTCCTTTTTAAAAAAAAAAAAAAATATATATATATATATATATATATATATATATATATATATATATATATATATATATATATAATTTATTTATTTTGGCTGTTCCGGGTCTTAGTTGTGGCACGTGGGATCTTCACTGTGGCATGTTTAATTGTGGCATGTGGACTTCTTAGTTGCAGCATGCAAACTCATAGTTGTGGCATGCATGTGGGATCTAGTTCCCAGACCAGGGATTGAACCCAGGTCCCCTGAATTGGGAGCACAGAGTTTTACCCACTGGACCACCAGAGAAGTCCCATACCTTGGAACATTCTTAAACTTAAGTTTATGTCCTTGAAAAGTAAGAAGGATGAATATTAATACATGGATTTTTACTTTTAGTCTTAATGAGTGATTGGAGAGAAAGATAATGATGCAGTTTTCTCTTGTCATTACCAGCACTTGGAATCAGTAGCTGGAACACCAGGAAGTAATTTTCTTTGATTTGGAGGGGTGATGGCCACCTAAAATCCCAATAGCATGATTAGTTCATGCTGACTGAAATTTATCAATATCTACAATTTTCTCTAGTGTTAATTTCATTTCTAAAATCTATCAGCAATCAGCTTCTTCAAGGTATTTAGCTGTTTAGTGTCCCCTTCATCTGCATCTCACCTTGAATTACCCTCAGTTGTAAACCACATGCTTCCACACTATTCTCCCCTGCAAAAAGAAAAAAAAGAAAAAAGAAAAACATCTTCTCCTTAAAGCATGAGAGTAGGAAAGGAGAGAGGACCACGTGGGTCATATATTCACAAATTCAAGCACCAGTTTATTAATTTGTTTGGCTATGGAATTAATTTCATATTCAAAGAATGGTTGTCAAATGTCAACCGCTATAAATGTTAACCCCTCATCTGTTGATATTCTCTTATTATCCTTCTCTATAAAGAGATTATAAATTTTCTTTTAATTAATGAGTGCCTGAGGACACTTAAACCATTAGAGAAATAAAATGGTTTAGTAAAATATCACACAATAATAGATAGATCTGTTATGAGGTCTACTTTTTCTAAATGTCCCCTGCTGTTCTCTTATTCTCTCTCTCTCTTCCTCCCCCCACACTCCTCTCATTAAGACATATTTCAGGAGCTGTACAATTCACTCACTTAAAATGTACGATTCATTTTTTTATATTCAAACAGTCAGGCAACCATCAACACAATCTAAGTTTAGAACATTCTCAATCAACCCAAAAAGAAACCCATAACTATTAGCAGTGACTTCCCATTTCACAATATCTCTTGAGCCCTGAGCCCCAGAAAGCCACTAATCTACTTTCTCTCAGCAGGTTTGCCTATTCTGGACATTTTATATAAATGGAATAAAAAATGTGACCTTTTATAGCTGGCTCTGTCACCTAACATGTTTTCAAGTTTCATTCATATTGAATCATGTAACAGTACTTCATTCTTTTATTGCTGAATGTATTCCATTGCATGTATATACTGCATTTTTTGTATCTATTGATCAGTTGATGGACACTTGGGTTGTTTCTACTTCTTGGCTTTTATGATTAATGACGCTATGAAGGCTTGTGTAAATTTTGTGTGTAGACATTTATTTTGTTCACCCCTGTTTTACTTTTTGGAAAAGTTTCTAAAGAATTAATAATAATTATTCTTTAAATTTGTATTAGAATTCACAAGTGAATCTATTTAAGCCTTGTCTTTTCCTTGTGTGAAATTTTTAATGACCAATTCAATCTCTTTACTTGTTTTACACATATTCATACTTTCTATATCTTCTTTAGTCTGTTTCTGCAGTCAAATTCTGTTTTGTTGTCATATATTTTCTCACATTATTCTCTTAATATGCCTTTCATATGTATACAGTCAATACTGACACTTTCTCTTTCATTCCTGATTTAATCATTTGAGGCTCCTCTTTCTTTTTGTCTTGTTTAGTTTAGCTAAAGCTTTGTAAATTTTTGTTGATCTTATAAAACTAACTTTTGTTTTCATTTAATTATCTATTCTCTCTTTTACCAATTTCTGCTCTATTATTTATTCTGCTTGCTTTAGACTTCGTTTGCTCTTATATCAGTATCTTTAGCTGAAATGTTAGCTTATTGATTTCAGATTTTTTTATTTTTGAATAAAGTCATTAACATACACAAATTTAATTCTAATCACTGCTTTACATACATTACAAAATTTCTGGTATATAGTGTTTTAATTTTCATTCATCTCAAAGTACATTCTAATTTTTCTTGTGATTTCCTTAACTCACTGATTAGCAGTGTGTTTTCTTTAGTTTTCATATATTGTGTATTCTCTAAATATCTTATTATACTGATTTTTAATCTCATTGCATTGTAGTCAGATAACATATTTGGTGTGACTTTATTTCTTTCAAATTTATTCAGGAATGTTTTGTGGTCGAGTGTGTGGTCTATCCTGGAGAATGTTCTCTGTTCAATGTGCACTTGAGAAGAATATATACTCCACTACTTGGGGGGTGGGGGGTAGAATGATTTATAGATGTCTGTTAAGTCTATTTGGTTTATAGTTTTGTTTGAGGTGCCTTTATTCTTATTAATCTTCTGCCTAGTTTTATCTCCATTATTGAAAGTATGGTACTGAAGACTATAACCATTATTGTATTATCAATATTCCTTTATTTCTCTTAGAATTTACTTAATGTATTTTGTGATTCTGTTGTTAGGTGCATATATGTATATGATCTTTATAGCTTCATGATTGACTGACGTTTTATCATCATAAAATGTCCCTCTTTGCTGTAGGAAATTTTTGCTTTAAAGGATTTTTTTCTTTTTTCTGCCTGATGAGTACAGCCATACTTATGGGTGCTGTTTATATGACATATTTTTTAAAATCTTTTAAATTTTATTATATTTATGTCTTTGAATCTAAAGTGCACCTCCTCTAGAAAGCACAAAGTTGGATCTTGCATCATTTTTTAATCCAGGGAGAGAATGAACAAGTCTATATTTATATATTTATTGTTGGCCAAAAAGTTCGTTTGGATTTTTCTGTAAGATGTCACAGAAAAACCCTGAATGAACTATTTGGCCAACCCAATATATTATTTGTTTATATCAACATTCTTATTTACCCTTTCCTGTTCTCTTAATTTGTTACTGAGAGTTCAAGTTAACATCTGGTTTCATTTCCTTATTTGGTGCAGGTTTTCTACCACTCACTTCTTTTGGGCTATTATCAAACACTATACTAAATTTCTGCATGTATTTTGACCAATAGTATATATATGTATGTATGTATTTTTTAAATATATATATTAAAAGATATATATTTAAAAGACAGCAGGATAGATTATATGCATATATATTGCTAAATGTATATTATATATATATATATGTTGTTTTACACAGTCACTTTAGCAAGTAAAGAAAAAATATACATTTATACTGTCTTAAAATTGCATGATTACCTTTATCAGTGCTCTTTATTTCTTTCATGTGGATTCAAACTACTCTCTGTGTCACTTGTTCTTAGCCTGAAGAAATTCATTTAGTATTTGTTGTAAAGTGGACCTTCTAGCAACCACTTCTCCCCATTTTTGTTTGTTTGGAAATGTCTTTATCTCACATTAATTATTGAAAGATAATTTAACTGCTGATAAGATTCTTGTTTGACTTTTTTTTTTCTTTCAGCATTTTGACTATGTCATCTTACTGTCTTGTGACCTCAACTGATTTTGATGAGAAGTCTGCTGTCAATCTTATTGAGGTTTCTGTGTATATGACAAGTTATTTTTCTCTTGCTCATTTCAAGGCTTACTTTTTCAGTGTTTGATTTTCAGCATTCTTTCTATGATATGTCTGGTGGTGAATGTTTTCATGTTTATCCACTTAGAGTTCATTTAAATATGTAGATTAATAATTTCATCACATTTTGGAAGTGTTCAGCCTTACTCCTCAAATATTCTTTTTTGCTTCTTTTCCTCCCTCTTCTTTTTGGCATACTTCTTTTATGCATATGTTAGTGCACTTAATGGTGTCCCATAATTCTGAGGTTCTGTTTATTTTTCTTTATTCCTTCTTCTTTCTAGTCTTCTGATTGCATAAGCTTTGTTAAACTATTTTCAATTTTGCTGTTCTTTCTTCTGCCAATCTAAACATACTGTTTGGCACTAGTAATGACTTTTTAAAAAAGTTTTAGTTATTGTATTTTCAATTCCAGAATTTCCATTTGATTTTTTCTTTTTATTATTTCTATCTCTTGACTCATGTTCTCTTACTGATAAGACATTGCCAACATATCTTCCTTTACTTCTTAGGAAGTAAAAAAAAAAGTAGGAAAAGCATTGTTTCCTTCAATGAAAATATTTGTAAATATTTACAATAGCTGCTTTGAAATCTTTGCTTACTAAATCTGGTTCTGGGTCCCTTTCAAAGGCTATTTCTATTGTCTTTTTTTTTTTTTTTTTACTGAGTATACATCACACTTCCCTGGTTTTTGCAAAGAAGTGGTTTTTTAAACTGGACATTTTAGATAATATATTGTACCAAAATCAATACTCCCCCCCACTCCCCATTATGGCTTGTTGTTGCTCTTTGTTTGCTCAGTCACTTACTACTTGGATATACTATTTAATGTAGCTTATTTCTTCTTATAAGATCAGTTTCTTATGTTGCTCCTTCTAATCAGTAACCCTGCTCTGCACTCTGTCCCCTGAGATAACACTTAGAGTAGTTGTGCTATCTTTGGCTGTCTCCTCTCAAATATTTCTGTTAAGCAGTCTGCCTCTATTTGTATCACAGCCAGCTGTTTGTCTTCATTAATTGCAGACTGCATGCTCTATTGTTTTGACAGTTACCTGAAGGCATAAATTGCTCCAAATTTTGATCCTTTTCAAGTTAGTCCTTTACAAGGGAAATTTTAAACGAGTTTTAAAACTGCAGTCTTTGAGGTTCATTCCAACTTCAGGAGGGTTCCTCCCTTTAGTTATCTCTGTTAAACTTCTAGATGGTCTAATGTTTAGCTCTCATAGAGTGACCAGCCTACTTATAATTATCTACCACCAAAATCTCCATTGTTTTTCACATCCCCATTCACTCTTTCGAATGAAGTCAATTTTATTGAGAAGAACTTCCAAAGTCTCTCTCTGTTCTTATAGCCTGCCTCTCCCTTTGGTCAAAACGTCTCTGCTGCTGCTCTGGACCTGGGTGTGCAGATATTTGTCCATTTCTTTGCTGGTCCAGAACATTAGCCTCCAGTCTTCTCAGATTTACTCTCCCTGGGTGGAACCAATGTACTATGGGTAAGGTACAACAAGGATGATTGGGACTCCATTATTCTCAGTTTCTGCCCTATAAATGTGGTTTGGGTGGAGAAAGGAGTCCCAGATGGCTCAGATTATCTTACCTGGAATAGAATTTCCAAAAAGTAGAGCTGTGGGATTGGGAAAACTTGATAGCTTCCCCCTTCTGCGGAGATAAATTATCTCTTGTCTGGTATGTAGGAGAAGAGGGAGCACCAAGCTCTTGAACATTCTTACCAGGATTACAGATTCCTTTACAATGAACTGATGGGGGAAGTGAGTGGGCTATAGCTCAAACATCACAGACTATTGCTATTCTTAGTGAGATTTACATTTTTTTGAATAAATACTTCTTAATTTACTCTCTGCCTTTAGAACAATTCCCAAAGACTTTAAATGGTTGTGGGTTTGTTTGTTTTTAATAATTTTCGTCAGTTAAACTTGCTTTGTCAGGAAAAGATGTGCCGAGTTCCTCATATCACCATTCTGAACTTGTTCTCCTTATTATCTTATTATATTAGTGCTCCCTTCCTTTTATTTTCTCCAAGATTTATGATTGCTGACTATGCTCTCATGCTTAATACCCCCTTACCTCCACCAATAAGCAATTTAGAGCCAACTGTATAAGAATCCAGACAATATTACTAAATCACCAAGATATACTACACAGAGACAAGTACTAAACAATATGAAATGTCTACCTAGTGGAAGTACTCAATCTATTTAACTCATTTATTTCTAGACTTTTAATGGCTTAGCCATATTTTTCTACTACCACAATTATTATAACATACAATCAGTTGTTTTCTACCTATGTTTTGTTTGTTGTCTTCACTTTCTTAACCTAAACTGTTGGGATATATACCACCTTAGTAAACACAGCCTTATTAATCTGAAGGTATTCCTTTTTTTTTATCTTTTCCCTGATAGTATCAGGCTGATGTCCCCTGAATTTTATGAACCAGAAACACAGGCTGCTTGCCTCTCTAAGGGCCAATGTGATGCTTATCCTATTGTATAATTTAATAAATTTCATTTATATATTAAGGAAAAAATCTATTATGTACTTAAAAAATAAATTAGAACAAGATTTCAGGAGGAAAGTGAAGGTAAACTAAATGCAATTTTATGTCAGGTGTTAGAGAAACATTATCTTGATGTGAGGTAAGAATTATCATTTTCATTTTACATTTAAGATTCATGAAACTCAGAAAAAATTAAATCTTGTGTAATTAGAGTCAGAGCTAGTATTTGAAACTATTTTCTGTAAGGTCCATGTTTTGAAGCAAAATCTCTGTAGCATACCATGAATAATGACATCCTTAGGAATGTCTCCTAAGATAGAGTGCCCATATATAGTAGTGAAAATAAGCTGAAATTCCAGAGACTTGTACCAATCCTCATAAATTTTTGGCATTAAGAGAGGTTATACTGTAATACTGCAATAAATACACCACTAAGGATTAAGGAAGAGATTAAATCAAACTATGATTAAAAAGTTAGTGAGAAAAAGTTTATCTAAAGTGTGTAAAGATTTGTTTTATTATAACACCCAGTTATTTTAAACAAGCTTTTATCTTTGTTTAAAAGGTATTCATTCTTGACAAAATCTTATGAAAAAATAGGGCCCTATGACTTCAATAATCTGTTAAAATTACTAACAGCTATCCTCATTTCTAGAGAGGATCTATGAAGAAAACAATTTTTGAGTGTTTCACGCTACAAACTCAAAATGCAAAATGACAGCCATTGCCACAAGGTGTTTTAAGAAAAATGATGCAGAAAAAAATCTCCAAATTGAATGGAGTTACATATTTGCTACAAGCCATATTTCCTTTATACAAATTGTTTTGTAAATCTGATATTTTTATTGTGATTTACGGACAATTTTAAAATATTTTTGTACCATCAAAAATAATTTTAAGCTATTGCAAAACAGGTTAAAAGGAAATTACATGTGTGTGTGTGTTAAGGAAACAAGTTAGTTGAAGGTTATCTTTAATTAAAAGTATTTATATGCTGTTACTGAGGTGTTATTTTGCTCATCAAAAAACAAAAAAAGAAAACAAAATTTTCTACATAATAACTTCCATTCACTTTTAACATATAGCCCCCAATAATTATCAAGTCATTTTTATCATCTTATCAAGATAAGCAAAACTTTTTTTCTACAAACAAGAATTACATTTTACAATGAATGTTAGCAATATATTTTATTTTGAGGGTAATATAGATAAAGACAACAGTTTGAGATTGTTTTCATTGATAATATTTTAAAAATTTATCTTCAAAAGCAATTAAAAACTAATTTCCCTGTTAAATGTAATAGCTAAATTAAACATTATGTTAAAGATCAACAACCTCAGTTAGTTTATAAAGAGGGCGCTGTTATGCTTCATATCATATTAGAAGTTTTTGGAGCTAAATAATGTGAAAAGCAAGTGCCTTCTGCCACCAAACATTTTTGTTAACATAGCTAGGAAAAGGCTGTTGAAACTTACATACTTTTGTAACAGAGGTCAACAATTATATCCAGAATCAAATTCTTTAGAAGTTTGGACAGAGAATTTTTTTTTATTTTTAAGTTTAAAAAAATAGTGTTATTTAACAAATAACTTGCCACTCATTATTTTTATAACTTTTATATTGTATAAATTTCCAAAAAAATATTTAGAAATTTTCACATTTTAGACTATTATATTTCAAAGGACTTAATGGTTATATATTGAAGCTTTATGGTAGTATACAATTCAGACTTTAGAGCAAGACTGCTTAGATTTCATCTACTAGCTACTATTTTGGGAAAAGTTACTGTGAACTATAAGCCTAAGTATTCTTAAATATAAAACAAGGATCATAAGAGTAATCATAAGCATGAAAATGTTTGTGGAGATATTGAGAGTATCCTGGGGATAATGAATTTTCCATGAAGGTTGCTCATCCCTATTACTGTATAATATAGAATTTCTTATATATAAGGAGCTAAATATTTTAAGTTTAATAATCGTGTTAATCATTATAATACCTTAAATGTTTTGCTTCTACATTCCCCCACAAACAACTGTATTATATATGTGCATTCACTTTTTTGTTTCAGCAGAGTGTTATTTATATTTATGTGGTGAATATGATAATATGAAAAATAGTAGAAACGTTCAATATAATTTAAAGGTAATCAGAAATTCTTATTATAGCAATATCTATGCTTTGTTATTTTTTAGACTGTATCAGGGTTCTCCAGAGAAACGGAACCACAAGGACCCCCCCTCTCTCCCACTTTCTCATTTCTCTCTCTCCCTTTCTCCCTCTTTTATGAGATTTCTCATAAGGAATTGGTTCATGAGATTATGGAGGCTGAGAAGTCCCACAATCTGCAATCTGTAAATTGGAGACCCAGTAAAACTGGTGTTGTAGTTGGAAGGCCTGAAAGCCAGAGAGCTGTTGGTGTAGATTCTAGTCCATGTCTAAAAGCCTGAGAACCAGGAGTGCCTAGGTCAGGAAAAGATCAAAGTCCCAGCTCACACAGTCAGGCAGAGAATGAAATCAACATTTCTCTACCTTTTTCTCTATTCAGGCCCTGAAGGGTAGATACACACACATAACTGAAGTGTTCATGTTTTCATAAAAAATATTTCACAATAATATGCATATCTATGTGTGTTTAATATACTGAGTTGTTCATTCAAAAAAATTAGGTTCTATTAAAGTACAGTTGATTTACAATGTTGTATTAGTTTCAGGTGTACAGCAAAGCGATTCAGTTATTTATGTATATATATATATTCTTTTTCAGATTATTTTCCCTTATAGGTTATTACAAAATTTTGAGTATAGTTCCCTGTACTATACAGCAGGTCCTTGTTGGTTATCTATTTTATATATAGTAGTGTGTTTATGTTAATCTCAGCACTGTAAATCAACTATACTTCAATAAAGTAAAGAAAAAAAATTTTGATTAGATTCTGTTTTTTTAACACTCACATAAACAGACTTATAAAGTAAATTGCTATTGTATTGCTGAATATCATAAAATTTTTACATATCATATATTCATATGTATTTTTACTTCATCTGCTTTTCACTTCATTTTCATCACACAAACTTGAATTTCACTTAAAAATATTTTTTGTTTGCAGCTTTCAGTTTAACTAACAATAATTAAGAATAATTGTTAAAAATAATTAAATAAAATAATATTTTATTAAGAATAATACTTTTTAATAATTTTAGAAATTATTTAACTTTTCTACCCACAGTAATGATTGTTTATTGAGAGCTTACAATATAAAATAACATAATAGGTAATGAATAAGAAAAACTGAATTCCTTATGCTTTTTAGAACTGGAAAGTACAAATAGAAATTCAAAGCACAAACAAAATAAGTGGTTAAAACCTGAAGAAATGTACATATATGGTGTTAGGCCAATAGTAAAAAACAGGAAATTAGGAAGATTTTTTTCAGGCATTGGTGTCAATACCTGTGGAGAGGAGCAAGTAGTAGAGGATCAAATATGCTATAAAGGGACTTAAGTGAATCAGTTTGCAGCTATTTCTGCTGTTTTCAAGCTAATTTATCTAAGCACACCAAAACGAATTCAGAGATTAGCTTAGCGTCTAAACCAGCTGTCCTCATAACTGAATACGATTAGACAACTTATTTATTACTGCTCAAATCTCTCTTCCTCTCTTTCAGAAAACATATGGATATCTTCCAGTTCTCTTAATTTTCAATACTGTTGGGACTCAATCTCCGAGGGTGACATGTGGCATGTTTCATCATTACACTCATGGGAGCAAACAGATGTTTCTAGAAAAATCATGTACATGTGTGTGCAAGTGTGTGAATAAATATACTTACACACATACATACACACAAAATTTTCTATGTGAAAGTTTCTGGATAGTAATGTTAAGACCTATATAAATATGGAAATGACACACATTTTGCCAGGTATCGGTTGGTCTCAATCATGTATCAAATCATATTTCCACAGGATTTGGTTAGTGGTTACTGCTTTAATTAACGAAAACTAGAGACAAATTTACTCATCTAACTGGCAAAATTTGGAAATACTGTAAAGCATTGTAAAACATGAGATGATTTTACTGTTACACTTAAACATTACATTTTATGTATATTTAAAATGGAATTACACATTCAGTCAGGACTGGTGCTCCTAGGCTAAAACTGACCTCTTTTGGTGATTGGTGGGTTCTTCTGTTCTGTGTCAAACAGAAATGTCATCTCTGACAAATATTGTTTACGTCCTATTTTAACCACATTCACATAAATCCTGCAACATAGGATAATAGTACTCTTTCCCCATACTTCTTGTTGAGATTTATTTATTCCCAACGGCATCTTTTGATCAGCAAATTTTAATTAGTCATCAATTAACAGACAGTTTCATGGATATGTACTATTACATAGGCTAACCAGAAAGACAGAAAATAAAATCATTTATCATTTTAAGGAATCACTCAACTTTCTGTATAAAGCACTATCCTCATTCTATATTTCCTAATTATCTCAGAATTTTACCAATGATTCTCCCTTTTTAAAAGATGATTTTAGTACTTTTTTAGTGACTATAAGTTATTTGGACTGATATAGCCACATGAAAACTTGAGGAAGCACATATAACCTTCTAAACTCTTTTGGGACAGGAAATCAGACAGTCATATAATGTGTTCAATAAGATGAAAACCTGCCCAAGGGTTTGCAGAAAATATTTAGAATCGAAATTGAGACCCTTATTTCTGAAAAAAATAAATGGGTAGACCTCAAACTTTCATATAAAATAGATATTTATAAATTGCTTTATTGATATTTGAATTCAAGTGTCTATCCACAATTTTGTGTAGAGATAGGTAAATACATAAGTACTGAAGAAATAAATCACTAATTTCTCAATTCATTTACATTTATTAATTTATTCAAGAAGTTAATTTTTAAAATACTTAGTAATAGGGTAACTAGTAATGATATTAGTATTTAACGTTGCAGTCAAGATAGGAATCCAAACCCAATATTTGTAGAAGACATTCATCTAGGTTACATTGGATAATATCTGAAACAATTTATGTTCCAAAAATGTCACACTTTATTACTCAATCAAGGACTATCTTTACCAATACCAATGACATGCATACTGAAAAGCAGACAAAAAAACATATACCTAAAACATCTTACACATGTTAGCATTTGACAATTAAAAACATTTTACCATATCTCTGTGAGATAAACACGACAGATATTATTGTCCTCTTTTTATAAACTAAGAAATTGTAGGTCAAAGAGATTTTCCAAGGTCATGTGGGTAATATTTCACAAAGCCAAAATAAGTAATTATTTACTTTGATTTCTACACAGTGACCCATTACTTCTGCTATGATAAAATTCATTTGTCTAAAATCACACAACAGTAGAGCAAGAGAGTGCTTAAATTCACATGAAATTTGAAAGTTAAGGGAAACTATCACTGTGAAAAGAATACTGCATCCCAGGTATCCATTTTTGTGTATATTCTAAGTGATTTCTACTGCTGTATAATCATGTCTTTTAAAGGAAATATGCTGCAGAAAATCATTAAGACCCAAAAACCAAACAGTGAGAATCACTGAGTCTCTGGTTAACATAAAATAGCTCATGTAAAGTATGAATTTCTTGGAACCCAGAGGCAAGGTCAAATCTACTATAGTACATTTAACTGAAGAAGGTCTCAGCTTGCAGCTTGCATGCATTGACTGCTTCTCTGTCGGATTTTCATTGGACCCCAACGATCCTGCTGATAGACTGGTCTGGAAGATGACCTCTGGTTATTATGGTACATTGTTTTCAGAGCAGATAACAGTGTGTGTTCATTTTAGGTTTTCTGCTATAGGGATGCATTAGATGGAAGCGGCCATATACTGGCTCCTAATCAAAGCTCACAAACATTCTCATGAGGCCTGCTGTTTGGTACAATGTACAGATTTTAGAATACTTAAGGACAGTTCAGTATAGAACTCTGGCAACATGAAAGGGCATTCTGAATCAACTTTTTCCCATCTTTTTATTATATGATATTTTTAACATCTTTAGGAAAATACACGGTATTCATGTAAATGTAAATGTTATCATGTAAATAACTCATTGGACATTTTCCTTTTTGACAGGTACAAACTTATTAGTAAATATTGTGTATTTATGTTGAATAGGACTAGTGCCTCTATTTTCTCTAGTCCTGTTAACTTTTATCAATGATTGGTACAAAAGAAAAAATGAAAATAACACAGTTTAAATGTAAGAAATCTTTAATTAAAATAATTTAATTTAATAATTTAATAACAACTTAAGAATGAATGGTCTCCTGCATACATAGCAATGAAACAAACTGAATACATTTCTACTGCATGTTTTCACACCACACAGATGGATTTAGCAGTTATATGGGTTAAAAATTCATTGTTTGCCTTATGAACTCAAATGAGTTCAAAAACAAAATGTGTTCAGAATTCTCTCTTGTTTCAACAGCTCTACTCTGGTCTTTTACAAAATTAAGTTAGATCAAGGCACCCCTCCGCTCAACCCCTTCAATGTCATTCGGAGTAAATGACAAGGACTTACAATGTCCTAGGGGTCTCCATGTGATCTGATTTCTACTACTCACCTCTTTACTCCTTTTTGAGTATAGCAGACAAACCCCAGTCTTACAGTTTAACACTTCCTGTTTCCATTGTGTAGAACATTCTTTTCTTTGGCTTGCTCCATCAGCTTCTTCAGGTCTCTGCTCAAATGACATTTTCTCCTTGGCTTTTGTGATCATTCTACATAAAATTCCAAACCATGCTCCAACCACAAGCACACAAACAGCTGGGATATCCTAGGCCCTTCACTTAATTTTCTCTAAAGCACTCACCATCATTTGAAAGTATATGTTTTGTTTATTGTCTGCCTTCTCCTACTAGATACAAACTCTAAAATAGCAAAGCTTTTCATCATTTTTTCATTCCTAGAACCAAACTTAAAATATTATCTGACACATAGTAGGTGTTTAATAATTATTTCTTGGTTGATTGGTTATGCTAATGGCAATGTAGTCTACTGGTCAACTAAACAAAATGTGAATTTGAAGTCAAACAATAAATAAGGGTTTTTTGTATTAATTTTCCAAGCATTATCTATTTACCCAGTTGCTCTATGTTCTAGCTTGTTTGCTTTGAGTAAGTTTTCATTGCTAAGAAAACAATAAAAAGTAACATTTGTATCTTGGCTTTATGAGTAGTTTTGTCACAATATTTTATGAACTTATAAAAATATACTTATACAGTGTACAGTTAGCCTTAAGAGACTAATAAGTTCAATGATGGTAGAAGCATACTATTTAAAAATTAATTTGAACAAAAAAATCATAAGAATTAAAAAATAATGAGATGCCACATTATTAAAATTATAGCTATTAATTCTAACAAAATTTAATAATATAAAGTCTAGTGACATTAAATGCTCAAATTTCTAGATGATCTGCCAAACTTTTACTTTTAATAATTTTATCCAATAATTTATTTTTATCATAGAATTTAGTTAAATATTATGTGTATTTCTTTTAGAAATGTGTATATGAGTATATATTTTAAATGAAAATGCATATTTATATACATATTAATGTGGATAGTTTTTCATTAAATATCTAATTTTAACAAACTATGGTACAATAAACTATGAGATTCTATTTAATCCAGGTCAAGGGGAATATTTTTCCACTGAGTATAAAATTTGGGTTAATTTACTGACATTTGCCCATCTTTATTTTGAGAAATTTATACATAAACTCTCATACACCTAAACAGAGAGAGAAATTATGTGTATAAACAGAGAGAGAAATTATCATATCCATCCGAGACTCTTAGTTTTACTGAACTTTAATGTGTGTTTTGTGCAAAGTTATATTCCCTACCTTGCACACTGAAAGGTTTAAAAGTTATATGTAGGGTCTCAAAAATACTATAGAGAACCACTACAGAGACCACTGCTGCCTGGCTGCATGATGGCACTTGGATGACTAATTAGCCATAACTCAGCTTAGGGCTTCACATCTTCTAGAGCTGGAGATTTTCTGTGTAGAATTTTCTGTGTAAATTATGGATATGTGGGTTCTGAATTCTTCTTTGTCACATAATTCTTCAGCATGCATCATTTCAATACTTTTGACAAACTCATTCTGTGCCCGAAGTTTTGATAACTTCAGGAAGTGTTTATTATATCTATATTATAACTGAAAAATACTATAACCAAATTATAATCATAAAATAATATATTTAAGTCAAATTGAAGGTACTGAAATATACTATATTAAATTTACTATTTAATATACTATATTAAATTTATACATTTTATAATTTTATTCAATCTGTAATATAAGTGTTCAATATAAATCATTTTCAAACATGTCAATAAATGATATCAAATATGGGGCATTTTTCAACGTAGTTTAATTTGGAAGATGGGAGTTAGGTTTATCAGCCTATTGAAAAACAGTTACACAAGGTCAGTTTACCAATATTCATGAAGCTTCTTACACTGGGTATGAGACTGAATAAGACACAACTCTTCTCATTTTTCCTACTTCTAAGATTTCTTTAAAGAAAGGCAGCATTATTGTGGATTAATATTTAATTTTATTTAATATTAAAAATATGCACATTACTGTTCTGAGTTTTAATTATTTCAGGCTTAACCTATTGTAAACACCTATGGAAAAATTTTAAGTTGTATTATCAAGTATTGGAAAAAAAATATTTTTTTTGCAAGGCAGCCAATATCTTCTGTTCTTGTCTTTCCAAACTATGGAAACTTTCACTTTTCTTTTACAACAGGTTTTCATGGAAAAAACTGAATGAATACGTGGGAAATGGACTTTGGGGCTGGAATATGTTTACAAAGTGTCTATAATCAATGAACTGTTAGAGGAAGTCATGCGATATGGTGGGCTTAAATTCATGGAAACTGGGTTCACTTCCTTGCTTCGTAAACTTGAGCAAGAAATTCCCAATCTATCAGTTTCACCCTTCTGTTCTATAAAATCTGATATTAATGCCTGTTTTGCCTTCCTCTCACAGTGCTTGTATAGATAAAAACAAAAATTAAATGATGCATATTAAGGTATTTTATAAACTATAAATTGCTATGCAAATAAATACAAGAGAATTAAAATTCCAAAACCATAGTTCACATAACTAGTATTTCTAAAAGAGCTTCAAATAAAAAAGGAGATTAGATTTCCTAATGTGTTAACCTCAAAGGACTATTGATTCCTTTGAGGTTACCGCATTAATAACATAACAAGGTGAGTTCAAGATTTGCCTGAAGGGATTTTTTCTTTTTTTTTTCTGCTTCATTCCTTTGTCCTTCATTTCTTCTTGTTTTTACCTGAAATTGAAAATGTAAACAACCTCAAAAATTGACTCTGTTTTCTCATAATACAGAAAACCAAAATATAAGAGACAAAAGAGTAGTACTTCATGAGAAAGGTAACTATTAAATAAGAGCTATTAATGTAACTTTCTCCTTTGAATGTTTGTATTCTTTCCCTGTCTTTGTCAATTCAAAAATCTTAAACTTTCTCACAATTTTTATGTCACTGTTTTACATATAGATTATAGCTTATAGTGTTACTACATATGCAGTCCTGATTTTTGTGTTCAGTTTATATTTTAAAATCATTGAATGGCTTATCATCTCAGGCTCATCTGTACAGAAACAGAATTATTTTTATTCATGTCCAAGGGTATCCCTAATGTTTTTCTTTTATCATATTAAGATTACAGAGACACCTTTTGGAACATAGTGTGTGCCTAGTAATATCTTTAGTAACTCATAAGTAACTATCCTGCTTGGACTCTTTAACATAATATGAACATCTAAATATTTTTTCCACAGTTCTTTGCTAAATACCTTTGTTTTTTAAGTCCATATATTTGTTCATGGATAAGTCTGAGAAGGGAGTCTAGGAAGATGAATTAGGAAAAGAAAGTGAGAAAAAAAGTAGCCCTATTACAATGACCTTAAAGATGAGAAGAGAATGCATTTTCTGAATTTGATTTAAAGTGCAAAAGACTAAATTTGAGTAATTGCTGGATTTATTTGATAAGACTCACACCCTCCTTTGAGGTTTTAGGGTGTTGACCATTTATAATATCTTCAATTAAAATCCTCAAAAATATCCATGAACAGGTCCTAAAAGTGGGCATAAATGAATACCTGAATTGTGGGTTTCTAACTCCTGATAGTCTTCCCTAATTAGAGTAATGCTAGCTGGCAGAAAAAGAAAATGTAATACGTGTAAACTTAATTCAGATTCTGGGGGGAAATGCAAATATCCAAAAGTTTCATTCTATCTCAATATTTATTTTCTTCAATTCACCAGCCATCCTGATATTTATTTAAACTCATATTCATTTAACTCCATAGAAACATCATGTATAAGAAATGGAGGAAATTAATAACAATTAAGTTAAAATACCCATTTTACAAATGAAGAAACTCAAAGACCAAAATCACAGAGGGAATGTGAGTAGAGTTAGTATATGGTGCACTCTTCTGGTTTATAAAATTAGAACACTAATTGATGAAATAAAGTGCAGGGTTGAGGCATCATTGGGTACTTTGTAGAAAAAAATTTTTAACTGCCTTCAACATCAATGTGATTTCCCCTCTATAATCAAGATGTTAGTCCAGAGGCCCTTCTAAAACATTGGTGCAAATATATTTTTAATTCTCAAAATAATTTGTGAAGGAAATACTTTCCCATAGGAACTTCCAATCATAAAGATAATACAAACAATTCTTTTGCTATTCAGTGTTTGTTGGCAATTGAAGAGGAGAAAAGTGCCTTTTTAAGCCAGTAAAACATTAATCTCTCAGACACTTCTCCCTATGAAACCAAAAAAAAAAAAAAAAAAATGTTTTAGATCAAAATATGTGTTGGCTTCAAGTCCTTGGGAATTTTACCTGATTTTAATTCTTTCAAATGTTAGAAATTTAAGGCGTCATCCTCAGGTCCAGAGATGTTTTGTAGATACATAGAATCTCGTTTGACATTTTAGGGATTAGAAAAGAAAAGGGAAGTGAAAAGACAGTTGTAGAATACAATGATAAAATAATAGAATAAATGTCATTTAATGTTTTAAGAAATCAAATACGGTTGTTTTATGATACACAAAGGAACTTTTATTCAAATTCTCACTTAGTGTATAGAGGAAATTTTAGCTATGATTAGTTTGGCAAAAGGAACATTGTAGGTTGTTAATTTTAGAAAAATTGAACTTTTTTTGGTGCTTTCCACAAGTATTAAATATCACATCTGGAAGTAAAAAACTACTTTAAAACAAATAAGATATATTTTTATACTTTTCTGTATGTTTCATGGAAATTCTTTGCTGTTGTTTCAGACTTATTATAAAGATTAATAAAGTAAAATCTAAAATACTCAGAACTTTTTCATCTTATAAATTTCCAATACATTAAAATACTTCTATTTAGTGGCTATGTTTTATCTTTCTCCCAACTCTCAGCTTCACGTATTTGTAATTGAAAATATTGCATGTTAATGGCTTGAAGAAACACTACTTAGAAGTTTTTAGTCACTTAGTACAAGAAAATTTGATAATATGTTGATATAATGAAGGATATCAAATGTCAAACCATTTTCTATGATGTAAATAAAGAGCAATGCTAATTGGCAATGTGAGAAAGCAATATTTTATACATTTGTATTATTTACATGAGGAGCTTATCTCTGGAAAGACATAGGTATAGACTGAATACTTGTCTCTCCCCAAAATTCATATGTTGAAACCTAAGCCCCAATGTAATGGTATTTGGAGGTAGGGCCTTTGAGGGTGATTAGGTCACAAGGGTGGAGCCCTCATGAATGGAACCTGTGCCCTTATAAAAAAGACCTCAGAAGGCTCTCTTGCCCCTCCTGCCATGTGAAGACAGGGTGACAAGTTGTCAGTCTGCAGTCCAGAAAACTGTTCCCAACAGAACCTCACCACACTGGCACCCTGACCTTGAACTTCCAGCATCCATAAGTGAGAAAAATAAATTTCTGCTATTTATAAGCCCCTCAGGCTATGGTAGTTTGTTATAGCAGCCTGAACAGACTAAAACAGACATGTAATAGAATTTTCATAAAATGCTCTGCAAAGTTCTCAATAATGTGGGAGAATTAATCAATCTGGTTAATTTCCTAGTTAGTACAATTTCCCCCACTCCCCAAGCTAATACAAAACTCCATCACTTTTCTTTCTGAATTCCTTTCATCTTTCAAAAATCAGTTCTTTACTGAAAACCTCTAACATTCATTACTTAGGTTTTTCTGAATATAGTGAGAGAAAATGCAAGTAATGAGTAAAAAGAAGAGTGTTTCCTAATGTAATACAAAGGACTCTATTCCATTTCATCTATCAGCATGACTTACTTACACCTTTTTCCTTTAGCTCACTGAGCTAAATTTACTCATAACATATTTTGTTAGATGCCAGCAAATACTCCCTTGGTTTCCAGAAAAAAGAAACACTACTTTTAGTCCACCAAAAGGGAAAATAATTTTTGAATGTGTCATGAAATTACAGATTCACCTATCTTTCATGACAATGGGAACCTCATTATAGCACTCTCTTAATTTTTTTTTTATATATATATTTTTTAACATCTTTATTGGAGTATAATTGTTTCACAATGTTGTGTTAGTTTCTGCTGTATCACAAAATGAATCAGCTTTACGTATACCTATATCCCCATATCCCCTCCCTCCTGTGTCTCCCTCCAAACCTCCCTACCCCACCCCTCTAGGTGGTCATAAAGCACCGAGCTGATCTCCCTGTGCTATGCAGCTGCTTCCCGCTACTTATCTATTTTACATTTTGTAGTGTATATATGTCAATGCCACTCTCTCACTTCATTCCAGCTTACCCTTCCCCCTCCCCATGTCTTCAAGTCCATTCTCTACGTCTGTGCCTTTATTCCTGTCCTATCTCTAGGTTCTTCAGAACCTTTTACTTTTTTAAATTTCCATATACATGTGTTAGCATACAGTATTTGTTTTTCTATTTCTGACTTACTTCACTCTGAATGACACACTCCAGGTACGTCCACCTCACTAAAAATAACTCAATTTAGGTTCTTTTTATGGCTGAGTAATATTCCATTGTATATATGTGCCACATCTTCTTTATCCATTCATCTCTTGATGGACACTTAGGTAACTTCCATGTCATGGCTATTGTAAACAGTGCTGCAATGAACGTTGGGTTACATAACTTTTTTTGAATTATGATTTTCTCAGGGTATATGGCCAGTACTGGGATTGCTAGGTCATATGGTAGTTCTCTTTTTAGTTTTTTAAGGAAACTCCATACTGTTCTCCATAGTGGCTGTATAAATTTACATTCCCACCAACAGTGCAGAGGGTTCCCTTTTTTCCACACCCTCTCCAGCATTTATTCTTTGTAGATTTTTTGATGATGGCCATTCTGACTGGGGGGAGGTGATACCTCATTGTAGTTTTGATTTGCATTTCTCTAATGATTAGTGAAGTTGAGCATCCTTTCATGTGCTTGTTGCCAATCTGTATATCATCTTTGGAGAAATGTCTATTTAGGTCTTCAGCCCATTTTTGGATCGGGTTTTTTTCTTTTTTTTCATATCAAGCTGCATGAGCTTCTTGTATATTTTGGAGATTAATCCTTTGTCAGTTGCTTCATTTGCAAATATTTTCTCCCATTCTGAGGGCTACCTTTCATCTTTATGATTTCCTTTGCTATGCAAAAGCTTTTAATTTTCATTAGGTATCATTTGTTTATTTTTCTTTTTATTTCCATTCCTCTAAGAGGTGGGTCAAAAAGGATCTTGCTCTGATTTATGTCACAGAGTGCTCTGCCTATGTTTTCCTCTAAGAGATTTATAGTGTCTGGTCTTACATTCACGTCTTTGATCCATTTTGAGTTTGTTTTTGCATATGGTATTACTGAGTGTTCTAATTTCATTCTTTTACATGTAGCTGTCCAGTTTTCCCAGCACCATTTACTGAAGAGGTTGTCTTTTCTCCATTGTATATGTAAAACTGATGAAGATACTGAAGAGACCCTTTCTCTAAGCAGACAATGTAAACTGTGTAAACTTGAGATATAAAAGCTAGAAAGGAGTTTACATAGAAAAAAAAATTGAGACAAACACTAGGGTTTTAAAGGTTAGTTTTAGGTATTGTGAATGAACCATATGTTCTCATCACCGGCATCTGTTAGTTATGGTAATCAGGTTAAGTATTTTTTCAATAAATTAAAACATTTTGTTCTAGTTCTGTGAAAAATGCCATTGGTAGTTTGATAGGGATTGCAATGAATCTGTAGATTGCTTTGGGTAGTGTAGTCATTTTCACAATGTTGATTCTTCCAATCCAAGAACATGGTATATCTCTCCATCTGTTTGTATCATCATTAATTTCTTTCATCAGTGTCTTACAGTTTTCTGCATACAGATTTTTTGTCTCCTTAGGTAGGTTTGTTCCTAGGTATTTTATTCTCTTTCTTGCAGTGCTGAATGGGAGTGTTTCCTTAATTTCCCTTTCAGATTTTCATCATTAGTGTATAGGAATGCAAGAAATTTCTGTGCATTAATTTTCTATCCTGCTACTTTACCAAATTCATTGATTCGCTCTAGTAGTTTTCTGGTAGCATCTTTAGGATTCTCCATGTATAGTATCATGTCATCTGCAAACAGTGACAGCTTTACTTCTTCTTTTCCAATTTGGATTCCTTTTACTTCTTCTCCTTCTCTGATTGTTGTGGCTAAAACTTCCAAGACTAAATTGAATAATAGTGGTGAGAGTGGACAACCTTGCCTTGTTCCTGATCTTAGAGGAAATGGTTTCAGTTTTTCACCATGAGAATGATGTTGGCTATGGGTTTGTCATATATGGCCTTTATTATGTTGAGGTAACTTCCCTCTATGCTTACTTTCTGGAGGATTTTTTATCATAAATCGGTGTTGAATTTTGTCAAAAGCTTTTTCTGCATCTATTGAGATGATCATAGGATTTTTCTCCTTCAATAAGTTAATATGGTGTATCACATTGATTGATTTGCATATATTGAAGAGTCCTTGCATTCCTGGGATAAATCCTAGATGATCATGGTGTATGCTCCTTTAAATGTGCTGTTGGATTCTGTTTGCTAGTATTTTGTTGAGGATTTTTGCATCAATGTTCATCATTGATATTGGCCTGCAGTTTTCTTTTCTTTCTTTTTTTTTTTTTTTTTTTGACATCTTTGTTTGGTTTTGGTATCAGGGTGATGGTGTCCTTGTAGAATGAATTTGAGAGTGTTTCTCCCTCTACTATATTTTGGAAGAGTTTGAGAAGGATAGGTGCTAGCTTTTCTCTAATGTGTGAAAGGATTTGCCTGTGAAACCATCTGGTCCTGGGCTTTTGTTTGTTGGAAGATTTTTAATCACAGTTTCAATTTCCGTGCTTGGGATTGGTCTATTGATATTTTCTATTTCTTCCTGGTTCAGTCTCAGAAGGTTGTGATTTTCTAAGAATTTGTCCATTTCTTCCAGGTTGTCCATTTTATTGGCATATAGTTGCTTGTAGTAATCTCTCGTGATCCTTGTATTTCTGCAGTGTCAGTGGTTATTTCTCCTTTTTCATTTCTAATTCTGTTGATTTGAGTCATTTCCCTTTTTTTCTTGATGAGTCTGGCTAATGGTTTATCAATTTTGTTTATCTTCTCAAAAAACCAGCTTTTAGTTTTATTCACCTTTGCTATCATTTCCTTAATTTCTTTTTCATTTATTTCTGACCTGATTTTTATGGTTTCCTTCCTTCTGCTAATTTTGGGTTTTTTTTTTTGTTGTTGTTCTTCTCTCTCTAATGGCTTTAGGGGTAAGACTAGGTTGTTGTTTTTTTTGAGATTTTTCTTGTTTCCTATGGTAGGATTGTTTTGTTATAAACTTCCCTCTTAGAACTTCTTTTGCTGAATCCCATAGGTTTTCGTTCATCATGTTTTCATTGTCATTTGTTTCTAGGTATTTTTTGATTTCCACTTTGATTTCTTCAGTGATCTCTTGATTATTTAGTAGTGTGCTGTTTAGCCTCCCTGTGTTTGTATTTTTTTTATAGTTTTTTTTTTTTCCTCTAATTGATATCTAGTCTCATAGCATTGTTGCTGGAAAAGACACTTGATATGATTTCAATTTTCTTAAATTTACTGAGGCTTGATTTTTGACACAAGGTATGATCTATCCTGGAGAATGTTCTATGAGCCCTTGAAAAGAAAGTGTATTATGTTGTTTTTGGATGGAATGTCCTATAGATATCAAGTCCATCTTGTTTAATGTGTCATTTAAAGCTTGTGTTTCCTTATTTATTTTCATTTTGGATGATCTGTCCATTCGTGAAAGTGGGGTGTTAAAGTCCCCTACTATGATTGTGTTGCTGTCGATTTCCCCTTTTTTGGATGTTAGTATTTGCCTTATGTATTGAGGTGCTCCTATGTTGGGTGCATAAATATTTACAATTGTTATACCTTCCTCTTGGATCGATCCCTTGATCATTATATAGTGTCCTTCTTTGTCTCTTGTAATAGTCTTTATTTTAAAGTCCATTTTGTCTGATATGAGAATTGCTACTCTAGCTTTTTTTTTTAATTTCCATTTTAATGGAATATCTTTTTCCATCCCCTCACTTTCAGTCCATATGTGTTTCTAGGTCTGAAGTGGGTCTCTTGTACACAGCATATATATGGGTCTTGTTTTATCCATTCAGCCAGTCTGTGTCTTTTGGTGGGAGCATTTAATTCATTTACATTTAAGGTAATTATCGATACGTATGTGCCTATTCCCATTTTCTTAAATGTTTTGGGTTTGTTATTGTAGATGTTTTCCTTCTCTTGTGTTTCTTGCCTAGAGAAGTTCCTTTAGCATTTGTTGTAAAGCTGGTTTGGTGGTGCTGAACTCTCTCACCTTTTGCTTGTCTGTAAAGGTTTTAATTTCTCCATCAAATCTGATTGATATCCTTCCTGGGTAGAGTAAACTTGGTTGTAGGTTTTTCTCCTTCATCACTTTAAGTATATCCTGCCACTCCCTTCTGCCTTGCAGTTTCTGCTGAAAGATCAGCTGTTAACCTTATGGGGATTCCCATGTGTGTTATTTGTTGTTTTTCCCTTGCTGCTTTTAATATGTTTTCTTTATATTTAATTTTTGATAGTTTGATTAATATGTGTCTTGGCGTGTTTCTCCTTGGAATTATCATGTGTGGGACTCTCTGTGCTTCCAGGTCTTGATTAACTATTTCCTTTCCCATATTAGGGAAGTTTTCAACTATAATCTCTTCAGATATTTTCTCAGTCACTTTCTTTTTCTCTTCTTCTTCTGAGACCCCTATAATTCGAATGTTGGTGTGTTTAATGTTGTCCCAGAGGTCCCTGAGACTGTCCTCAGTTCTTTTCATTCTTTTTTCTTTATTCTGCTCTGCAGTAGTTATTTCCACCATTTTATCTTCCAGGTCACTTATCTGTTCTTCTGCCTCAGTTATTCTGCTATTGATCCCGTCTAGAGTAGTTTTAATTTCATTTATTGTGTTTTTCATCAATGCTTGGTTCCTCTTTAGTTTTTCTATGTCCGTCTATGTTTCTTGCGTTTTGTCTATTCTATTTACAAGATTTTGGATCATCTTTACTATCATTATTCTGAATTCTTTTTCAGGCAGACTGCCTATTTCTTCTTCATTTGTTAGGTCTGGTGTATTTTTACCTTGCTCCTTCATCTGCTGTGTGTTTTTCTGTCTTCTCATTTTGCTTATCTTGCTGTGTTTGGGGTCTCCTTTTTGCAGGCTGCAGGTTCGTAGTTCCCATTGTTTTTGGTATCTGCTCCCAGTGGCTAAGGTTGGTTCAGTGGGTTGTGTAGGCTTCCTGGTGGAGGGGACTAGTGCCTGTGTTCTGGTGGATGAGGCTGGATATTGTCTTTCTGGTGGGCAGGTGCACTTCTGGTGGTGTGTTTTGGGGTGTCTGTGGCCTTGTTATGATTTTAGGCAGCCTCTCTGCTAATGGATGGGGTTGTGTTCCTGTCTAGCTAGTTGTTTGGCGTAGGGTGTCCAGCACTATACCTTGCTGGTCGTTGAGTGAAGCTGGGTCTTGATGTTGAGATGGAGATCTCTGAGAGATTTTCGCCGTTTGGTGTTCTGTGGAGCTGGGAGGTGTCTTGTGGACCAGTGTCCTGAAGTTGGCTCTCCCACCTCAGAGGCACAACCCTGATGCCTGGCTGGAGCACCAAGAGCCTTTCGTCCACACAGCTCAGAATAAAAGAGAGAAAAAATAGAAAGAAAAAAAGAAAGAGGATAAAATAAAATAAAGTAAGATAAAATAAAATAAAGTTATTAAAATAAAAAAATAAAAAATAATTATTAAGAAAAAAAAATTTCAAGTTAAAAAGAAAAAAAAATGGACGGACATAACACTAGGACAAAAGGTGAAAGCAAAGCTATACAGACAAAATCTCACAGAGAAGCATAAACATACACACTCACAAAAAGAGGAAAAGGGGAAAAAATAATATATCTTGCTACCAGAGTCCACCTCCTCAGTTTGGGATGATTCATTGTCTATTCAGGTATTCCACAGATGCAGGGTACATCAAGTTGTTTGTGGAGTTTTAGTCTGCTGCTTCTGAGGCTGCTGGGAGAAATTTCCCTTTCTCTTGTTTGTTCGCACAGCTTCCGGGTTTCAGCTTTGGATTTGGGCCCGCCTCTGCATGTAGGTCGCCAGGGGGCGTCTGTTCTTCACTCAGACAGGACGGGGTTAAAGGAGCAGATGCTTCGGGGGCTCTGGCTCACTCAGGCCGGGGGAAGGGAGGGGTATGGATGCGGGGCGAGCCTGCGTCAGAGACCAGCGTGACGTTGCACCAGCCTGAGGCACACCATGTGTTCTCCCAGGGAAGTTGTCCCTGGATCACGGGACCCTGGCAGTGGTGGGCTGCACAGGCTCCCGGGAGGGGCGGTGTGGATAGTGACCTGTCCTCGCACAGAGGCTTCCTGGTGGCGGCAGCAGCAGCCTTAGCATTTCATGCCTGTCTCTGGGGTCCACGCTGATAGCTGTGGCTCACGCCCATCTCTGGAGCTCGTTTAGGTGGTGCTCTGAATCCCCTCTCCTTGCGCACCGTGAAACAAAGAGGGAAGAAAAAGTCTCTTGCCTCTTTGGCAGCTGCAGACCTTTTCCTGGACTCCCTCCCAGCTGTGGTGCGCTAACCCCTTCAGGCTGTGTTCATGCCACCAACCCCAGTCCTCTACCTGGGATCCGACCGAAGGCCGAGCCTCAGCTCCCAGCCCCCGCCCACCCCGGCGGGTAAGCAGACAAGCCTCTCGGGCTGGTGAGTGCTGCTCGGCACCACTCCTCTGTTCGGGAATCTCTCCGCTTTGCCCTCCGCACCCCTGTGGTTGCGTTCTACTCCATGGCTCCGAAGCTTCCACCCTCCACCACCCGCAGTCTCCACCTGTGAAGGGGCTTCCTAGTATGTGGAAACCTTTCCTCCTTCACAGCTCCCTCCCACTGGTGCAGGTCCCGTCCCTATTCTTGTGTCTCTGTTGTTTCTTTTTTCTTTTGTCCTACCCAGGTACGTGGGGAGTTTCTTGCCTTTTGGGAGGTCTGACGTCTTCTGCCAGTATTCAGTGGGTGTTCTATAGGTGCAGTTCCACGTGTAGATGTATTTCTGATGTATCTGTGGGGAGGAAGGTGATCTCTGCATCTTACTCTTCCGCCATCTTCTCCTAGCTCCTCTTCACTATTGTTATTCTGAATATTTTTTCTGGAAAGTTGCCTATCTCCACTTCATTTAGTTGTTTTTCTGGGGTTTTATCTTGTTCATTCATCTGGTACATAGCCCTCTGCATTTTCATCTTGTCTATCTTTCTGTGAATGTGGTTTTTGTTCCACAGGCTGCAGGATTGTAGTTCTTCTTGCTTCTGCTGTCTTCCCTCTCCCTTGCTGCTCTTAATATTTTTTCTTTATTTAATTTTTGATTGTTTAATTAATATGCGTCTTGGCGTGTTTCTCCTTGGATTTATCCTGTATGGGACTCTCTGCACTTCCTGGACTTGATTAACTATTTTCTTTCCCATGTTAATGAAGTTTCCAACTATAATCTCTTCAAATATTTTCTCAGTCCCTTTCTTTTTCTCTTGTTCTCCTGGGTCCCCTATAATTCAAATGTTGGTGTGTTTAATGTTGTCCCACAGGTCTCTGAGACTGTCCTCAAGTATTTTCATTCTTTTTTTTTATTCTGCTATGCGGTAGTTATTTCCACTATTTTATCTTCCATGTCACTTGTCCATTCTTTTGCCTCAGTTATTCTGCTTTTGATTCCTTCTAGAGATTTTTAAATTTCATTTATTGTGTTGTTCATTATTGTTTGTTTGCTCTTTAGTTGTTCTAGGCCCTTGTTAATCGTTTCTTATATTTTCTCCATTCTATTTCCAAGATTTTGTATCATCTTTACTATCATTACTCTGAATTCTTTTTCAGGTAGACTACCTATTTCCTCTTCATTTGTTTGGTTTGGTGGGTTTTTACTTTGCTCCTTCATCTGCTGCATATTTCTGTTTCTTCTCATTTTGCTTAACTTACTGTGTGGGGTCTCTTTTTTGCAGGCTACAGGTTCATAGTTCTCATTGTTTTTGTTGTCTGCCCCCAGTTGTTAAGGTTTGTTCAGTGGGTTGTGTAGGCTTCCTGGTGGAGAGGATTGGTGCCTGTTTTCTGGTAGATGAGACTGGATCTTGTCTTCCTCGTGGGCAGGGCCACTTCTGGTGGTGTGTTTTGGGGTGTCTGTGAACTTAGTATGTTTTTAGGCAGCCTATCTGTTAATCGGTGGGGTTGTGTTCCTGTCTTGCTAGTTATCTGGCATGGGGTGTAAAGCACTGGAGCTTGCTGGTCGATGAGTGGAGCTGGGTCTTAGCCTTGAGATGGAGATCTCTGGGAGAGCTCTTCCTGATTGATATTATGTGGGGCCAGGACTTCTCTGGTGGTCCAATGTCCTGAACTCAGCTCTCCCACCTCAGAGGTTCAGGCCTGACACCAGCTGGAGAACCAAGACCCTTTCAGCCATATGGCTTTTGGGAAGTCTGAGGTCTTCTGCCAGCGTTCAGTGGGGGTTCTGTAGGAGTTGTTCCACATGTAGACGTAGTTTTGATGTTTTTGTGGGGAGGAAGTTGATATACACGTCTTACTCCTCTGCCATCTTGAAGGTCCTCCTCAAGATATTTTAGACATGCCCATCCATCTTTTGGGGACACCAATGTAGGTGAAAGGTAAAGGTAGAGTCTGGGTATCTGAAATCAGGCAGGGCACAGTCATTGCAGGGCCAGGGGTGCTCAAGGAGCAGGGGAACCCTATGAATCAGCCTTTGCCTTTGCTGCACATTCAGTTTCCATGCCTCCTCCTCTCTTAAATTTTAAAGCAAGGATGTTTGAGACAATGAAGAATAATTTTTTCAGGCATTGTTTCCATTTCATTTCAGTGTAGACTAGAGGCAAATGATTGCACAAGAGCAGGAAATTGGAAAACCATACATTTTATCCTATGAGAAAGAGAGGGTGTGATGGAGAAATAGAAACACAACAATCTACAAAAATTTAGGAAGAAATGTGTTGCTATTAGGCCTCTACAGGAAAGAGTAATGAGAAATAAACTTGGTTAACTGGCTCTTGAAGGAATAAAGAATGATACTAACCCTACTAAAGTCGGGGAGTGATTGAGCATAAAGACAGTGAGTTAGTTAGGATAGATTTTCTTTTTTTTTAGTGGGCACTATCATTTTAGAACTGATAAATGATTAAATCTTACCTTTTGAAATGGGGGTAATGAGTTCAATTTCTTTGTCATTATTTCACAAGACTCTTCAGTGTCATTGTGTGTTTGATCCTTACTTACTACCTGATAAAATGTTAAAGTAACAGATGGACATATAGAAGTTTCTGAACACCATCAGATCAATAATCTTGGGTATGATAATGAAAGTAAAGTAACACAAAAAGGTTCAGTTTCTTTTATACAAAGATGACAGATTTTTTTATCTCTATTTGAGGTACGAGTTACTTAAATTTTGGGGGTAGCTGTGATAGATTGCTAATTAGCCAACTGCACATTTTCCCTCATTAACTCTAGTAATTAAAAGCTCACCACTACAAGACAACATCCTTGGTATCGAAGGAGGGTGTAAGGTTATATAACTGAGCACAGTTAAACAGACCACAGCAAATAGTGACAAAGGTTTGTTTGTTGTCTGGTTGGTTTGCTTGTTTTTAACTCTCCCAAAATTTATCAAGACATTTTAAACTGGAAGGCTCAGGAAAATATTCATTGTCCAATGAATTTATAGGTTTCTTATTTTTAGACTTATGTGAATAAGTGAATATAGCTGGTTTTCTTTGTTCTGCTCTCATTCTTCATAATGAGAGTTCACAATCTTAACTATTCCTGTAGATTAATGTTTATCTAAGTGTTTTCTGTGTATTACAAGTGTCAGGGAATATTAATGTGTACTTGACATAAAACAAGGTTTTATATTGGATTTGAAAAGAATTCAGGCAGTCTTTTTCAGTGCAATATTCCCACAGCTTTATGAATACTAACATAAATTGTGTATGAAGAGGGGATTATGTGTATTTCCAGAAATTATTTGGGCATTAACACATTATCCCCCCCATGGAATATGTCTAGGAACCAGGGTCTAGGTTTCTTGTGACTAGACTTGGAAAATTCTACTGTACTCTTCAGTCTATAGAATTTCTTAAGTGAAATATGTACAACTTCTCCTTGTATCCATTAACTATGTATTCCTGGGTAAATGATTTAAATTTTCTGAGACGCTTTTTATATATATATAGTTAGGACAATCGAGTCACAATATTAAAATTATTTATTTGTGAAATCCTTAGCACAGAACCTGACACATAGAGAGCAACACATAAGTTAATAAGGATAATTATTTTTTATTTTCCAAATATAAAAATGAAGAATGGTTGCGTGAATGCATGAATAAATGAGTATATGTAGGTTGAATGTTCATTTCCTATGATGGAGGACAGTGGATCCAGACTACAAATTGCTGTAAGACAGAGTCATGACTGGGTTTTGTTTGCCCAGACGCAAACCTACACTTTGGCTTGTATGAAGGACTTCTAAGTGTTTGCTAAAATAAATAAATAAATAAAAAATAAACTAATTTTTAAATGAAAAAATAAAATAAATAAATTGAGAGCTCTGGATGAGTGTGAGTTTATTTCATTGTAGCATTCTGAAAAGTTGCATTTCCCTATGCTCTATCTGAAACTACAATGGACTGTGTGAAACTTATAAATGAAATGAAATATACAAGCATAAATAAATTATCTAAGTTTCCAGGTCCAAAAATCAATATAAGAATTTGCCCCCTCTGAAATTCTAATAATGAGGATTTTATAATTTAAATTCTATCTTCTATTCAGAAAAATGTATCAGAAAATGTCCAGGGTTCTGTTATTGAATTTTTAGCTTTATGTGAGTAACTATTCCTTATAAAGTATCAGACATTTTACCTACATTACAAGAAAAAAATAGAAAATTAGGAGAAAGCTTTACCTTACCTGCAGTGATATAGTGGAATTACTTATATTGAAGAATAGGCAGAACTTCATTTTATTATGCATATTTATTAGAAATTCCAAAGTTGACTTTTTATGGGGAAACATCCATAGCAAAGACAGGGAAGTTAAATGAAAAATATTACCCATTGATAGTCTGAAAAGGAGTGAAAATACAGTATACAGTTATTTCTCTATTCTGGTACACTTTTTTATGTACTAGTGCACTTCAACTGTGAGCATGGGTAATATTTCACATTAATCAGTTAAAGACCCTCAAAATCTCAGAATATTAAATGACTTAACCGGCAACTTATAATTAGTGTTTTTTAAAATAGAATGTGCTATTTTTCATAGAACATCTTTAGATTCTTAAATTTGTAATATTTTATCAGATTATGCTGTTAATTTCTTATATTGTTATGGAAAACAAAGTTGGAATTTACATTTTTATTAATTCAGTATATTCCACTTAGAAGATGATATACTTGCAAGTAGAAATAATGACTGTTTTTACATATGCTTACAAATTTAATGTTTTCATCTGTGAGTTTAGTGTTTAACCTCCTCTATAGCATACACAGCCTTTCATTGGCCCCCTGTTGCTTAATTTGTGTTGGAGCATAATCATTTCATGCATACTATTACTTTGCAGTTACTTTACAATCAAATTTACTTTTTACCAAAAAGAAAATGACTTTTCTTTTTCAATAATTCCTATGGAGATAGAATATGAACAACAATTTGCTCTTGTGCCATACCATATTTGACTTGTCTGATTTACACAGCAGAATAAATAGTTCTCCTAACTGAAAAGCTGAAATGCATGCCATCATTTGCACACGAGGCATCTGGCTGAGTACACAAATAGCTGATTATGGTGGGTGTCACTGCCATTTCTCAAACCCCACTGAGTCCAGTGATATGTATTGACCAAGTAAAAATGGGTTTCCTCTCTGTGGCTAAACTTTCAGCAGATTTTTTTATTTCTCCAATGTCAAACTGACAAAATAGATTTTGATCAGATATAGGTAGCTGCCAGAGGTCTCTAATCTGTGAGTGGCATTAATGCTAATTATACTCTAAGTGACCTGTAATGATCATTTAACTGTTTTTCTTCAGCATTTTGACATAGTCACCTTTCATATTAAGTCTGAGGATCACCTACACAAAGGAACATATTAGTAGAAAGAACCAGAACACATTAACCATGTTTCACTTCATTATGAAATGAATTAGGGAACATTAATGGTTCTGTGTGAAAATGTATATGTTTTGCCAAGCTTATTTTAATTTTAGAATATGTGCTAATAAGAAGTAAAGAAAAAGGGAAAACTAAAAATAAAACTAGATTTTTCATAAATATTTCTTTAAAATAAATAACTTATATTTATGAGTAATGTAATTGCATGTTCCCAGCTACCTTGCATTCGCGACAGAAAAAAATTTTAAAGATACTTTTTTGTAAAAAATATAAGATAATTCTGCTTGTATGTATTGGTTTCCCTATGAAAACTATAACACTCATGTAATGCTTCTTGTTTCCTTGTACTTTCCTGTTTGCTTAAGGGTCACCAAATGTTTTCACCTTTATCTTTTTTCCAAAAAATATAAAGTCATCCTTACATTACACATATTTTTACTCTAGTTTGAAAGAATTCCAGAGGACTCTAATATGCAGAAAGAGTTTTTCAAAAATTCCTATTATGGAAGTTGTAATGACTTCTGGTCATTAATCCCTCTTGCCCTCTTCTTTCTTCTACTCTTCCCTTCTCCCACCCACCTCTCACCCTCCTCCTCCTGCTCCTCCTCCTCCGTCTCTTCCTCTTTCTATCTCTCTCCCTCTAATTGTAATTTCATATCTGTATCTATATTTTATTTACTTTTAACTCTCCATTTCCAGTCTTATCTAATTCTATATTTTTGCTTATTTCCACATATAAATGAAATTACTTAATTTTTTAAACACAAAGGAAGTCAACTTATAGATAGCTTTCAGCATTTTTTTTAACTTTGTATATTGTGAACATTTTCCATACTAACACTATTAATAAATGAGAATGGGCATATATCATTTACTATATTATAGGTACTGTGCTAAAAGTTTTATATATATTAACATATAAATATCACAACAACCTTATGAGGTAGGTCTGTTATTCCCACTTTACAGATGAGAAAACGGAAGCACAGAGAGCTTAAGTAACTAGCACATGATCACTAGCTGAGATTCTATCCCAGGTAATCTAGCTCCAGAGAACTTTGTTCTTCAATATTGCACAATACTTCCTTTCTACAGAAAGCTCACCCTCATCCTTTTAACAGCTGTCTACCATTACATAATATAGGTGCATCATAATGAATTTAAGACTTTCCTAGTTAATGGACTTTTAGCTTTTCTCTAGTTTTTCATGGTTTTAAATAGCACTGTAGTAAGCATCTATGTACATATATTCTTGCATGATTGTGTTATTTTTGTAAGATAGTTTTCTAGCAAATACCTTATTTAAAGAGTTTTAAAATTTTTATCTGTACTGAAAACTTTCCTTTATTTAAGAAAAAATTTCCAAACATGTGACTTTAATTTTTCATTGCTAGGCTGCTTCAAGATCTTTCTGAAAACTTAATTATTCTGCAGTATTAACTGGTGTGACTAGCTTTATGTGATTGGCAAATTTGATAAGCATGCCATCTAAATCTCTACCAAGACATTGACAAATACATTGAATAAAAAAGATAAGATTAGTGAGTTTTCTCTGGGGCTTGAATATAGATATCTTCTCTATCCCAGCTCATTTTTTCCTTCAATATTAATTACTGTTAATTGAACAATACTGAATAACATTTATTACTAGCTTATTGTATGCTTGCTATCAAGACTAATATAATCACTGATGATAAGAAATTTATGAAAATGCATATTATTATCCCCTTTTTTGTTGTTTTTGCATGCAGGTTTTCCCTAGTTGTGGTGAGTGGGGGTTACTCTTCGTTGCGGTACACGGGCTCCTCATTGTGGTGGCTTCTCTTGTTGTGGAGCACGGACTGTAGGGCACACAGTCTTCAGCAGTTGTGGCACACGGGCTCAGTATCTATGGCTCACAGGCTCTAGAGCACACACAGGCTCAGTAGTTGGGGCATACAGGCTTAGCTGCTCTGTGGCATGTGGGATCTTCCTAGACCAGGGATCGAATCTGTGTCCCCTGCATAGGCAGGCAGATTCTTAACCATTGCCCCACCAGGAAAGACCCTCTCCCCATTTTACAAAGTATAAAACTAAGGCTCTGAAAGACTACATAGCCAAAGCCAAAAATCAATATTTGTAAGAGTTTACATACAATTTTATCTGTGTCTGGTTTGAAAACTTTCACTCATCCTCTGCACCATACCTCCTATCTTATTTATGTTTTATGGCAGTAAGAAACAGATTTATTGAGGTTATCTCAAAAACAGGAGTTAGTGTTAAAAATACACATAAACACAAAGAAGAGGACTTTCTTTGTGGGCAAAGAAAACACGAAGAGGACTGCCCATGTAGGGCTCAAGGGAAATGAGACCATGGTTTAGGAACCTGTGCTTTTTCAGGGTCAGATGAAGCTCTGTCTGTGTTTGCTTCTCATGCTATCAATAGTTGGGGCTTACTGATTTTCTTTCTTTTCTTTGAGGGGGAGTGCTTACTGAATTTCCATTACTTTTGTAGTATTAATCTAGAGCAAGGCAGAATTTTAGCCTTTACTTCCTCATAGTCTCTACTTTTTCAATACATCTGCACACTGTAGTTTTCCTAGGTATGCTTTAACTTATTTTCCTATTACCAAGGACATATTTTGGCAACACTACTAAGTGCTGCAGGTAGAAAATAAGACATCCTTCATGGACATAAGTACTTTGCTTGTATCTGTAATGGACTTCATGTAGTTCCTCAAATTTCCCATGGCATTTCTCACTTACTTTTGTTTATATATGTTCTTTTTTATCTTAAATATGTTTTGTTCTTTGGTCTTATGACAAAACTCTATTTAGTTTCAATAGCATGAATCAAATATTACCTTGTCTAGAAATCCTTCCCTAACGTCATCTACAGCCCAGAGTCAAGTGCCATTTGATATGTGTATTTCTCATGTTTATGCCTCTGTAATCACTCTTTGCACAATGTGTAATTATTCCTTTTATTACAAGCATTAATTAATACAATCATTATTATGTATGACTTCCTTATCAGTAACTTTTCTGCATTCGTCTGTGAGGCCCTTGTTGGCAGAATTTTTATCTCTTCCTCTTTGTAGTTCCTGATCTCATACAGTCATGGAAGCTAATAAATACTCAGCATATATCAGTAGAAAAAAATGAATGATCAAAATAACTTATACTTTCTCTACTTTTTTTCCCAGTGAAACTTTTTAAGGGCCTACCCAAGATCATATATTCATTTACTAGGTTAGTAACATTAAGATGTTTACCTAATTCCTTGAATTCTTTAAGCAAAAAATGCATTTCTGTGTTTATTAGAATTTTTCATATTTTATATATAAAATACCCATAAATCATATACAGTCTTCTTTTGATGGTTGTATGCCTCTCATTAAACTTTTCTATTATTAAAAAGTCAATACAGGGAAAAACACGTAAAAAACACAAACACATGGAGGCTAAACAATACGTTACTAAATAACCAAGAGATCACTGAAGAAATCAAAGAGGAAATCAAAAAATGCCAAGAGACAAATGACAACGAAAACACGACGATCCAAAACCTATGGGATGCAGCAAAAGCAGTTCTAAGAGGGAAGTTAATAGCTATACAAGCCTACCTCAAGAAACAAGAAAAACCTCAAGTAAACAATCTAACCTTACACCTAAAGGAACTAGACAAAGAAGAACAAACAAAACCCAAAGTTAGGAGAAGGAAAGAAATCATAAAGATCAGTGCAGAAATAAATGAAATAGAAACAAAGAAAATAATAGCAAAGATCAATAAAACTAAAAGCTGGTTCTTTGAGAAGATAAACAAAATTGATAAGCCATTAGCCAGACTCATCAAGAAAAAGAGGGAGAGGACTCAAATCAATAAAATTAGAAATGAAAAAGGAGAAGTTACAACAGACACTGCAGAAATACAAAGCATCCTAAGAGACTACTACAAGCAACTCTATGCCAATAAAATGGACAACCTGGAAGAAATGGACAAATTCTTAGAAAGGTATAACCTTCCAAGACTGAACCAGGAAGAAACAGAAAATATGAACAGACCAAATACAAGTAATGAAATTGAAACTGTGATTAAAAATCTTCCAACAAACAAAAGTCCAGGACCAGATGGCTTCACAAGTGAATTCTATCAAACATTTAGAGAAGAGCTAACACCCATCCTTCTCAAATTCTTCCAAAAAATTGCAGAGGAAGGAACACTCCCAAACTCATTCTATGAGGCTACCATCACCCTGATATCAAAACCAGACAAAGATACTACAAAAAAAGAAAATTACAGACCAATAACGCTGATGAATATAGATGCAAAAATCCTCAACAAAATATTAGCAAACAGAATCCAACAACACATTAAAAGGATCATACACCACGATCAAGTGGGATTTATCACAGGGATGCAAGGATTCTTCAATATATGCAAATCAATCAATGTGATACACCATATTAACAAATTGAAGAATAAAAATCATATGATCATCTCAATGGATGCAGAAAAAGCTTTTGACAAAATTCAACACCCATTTATGATAAAAGCTCTCCAGAAAGTGGGCATAGAGGGAACCTGCCTCAACATAATAAAGGCCATATACGACACACCCACAACAAACATCATTCTCAATGGTGAAAAACTGAAAGCATTTCCTCTAAGATCAGGAACGAGACAAGGATGTCCACTCTCACCACTATTATTCAACACATTTTTGGAAGTCCTAGCCACGGCAATCAGAGAAGAAAAAGAAATAAAAGGAATACAAATTGGAAAAGAAGAAGTAAAACTCACTGTTTGCAGATGACATGATACTATACATAGAGAATCCTAAAAATGCCACGAGAAAACTTCTAGAGCTAATCAATGAATTTGGTAAAGTTGCAGGATGCAAAATTAATGCACAGAAATCTCTTGCATTCCTATACAAAAATGATGAAAAATCTGAAAGAGAAATTATGAAAACACTCCCATTTACCATTGCAACAAAAAGAATAAAATACCTAGGAATAAACCTACCTAGGAAGACAAAAGACCTGTATGCAGAAAGTTATAAGACACTGATGAAAGGAATTAAAGATGATACCAACAGATGGAGAGATATACCATATCCTTCGATTGGAAGAATCAATATTGTGAAAATGGCCATACTACCCAAAGTAAGCTACAGATTCAATGCAATCCCTATCAAATTACCAATGGCATTTTTTACGGAACTAGAACAAATCATCTTAAAATTTGTATGGAGACACAAAAGACCCCGAATAGCCAAAGCAGTCTTGAGGGAAAAAATCGGAGCTGGAGGAATCAGACTCCCTGACTTCAGACTATACTACAAAGCTACAGTAATCAAGACAATATGGTACTGGCACAAAAACAGAAACATAGATCAATGGAACAAGATAGAAAGCCCAGAGATAACCCATGTACCTATGGTCAACTAATCTATGACAAAGGAGGCAAGGATGTACAATGGAGAAAAGACAGTCTCTTCAATAAGTGGTGCTGGGAAAACTGGACAGCTACATGTAAAAGAATGAAATTAGAATACTCCTTAACACCATACACAAAAATAAACTCAAAATGGATTAGAGACCTAAATGTAAGACCAGACACTCTAAAACTCTTAGAGGAAAACATAGGAAGAACACTCTTTGACATATATCACAGCAAGATCTTTTTTGATCCACCTCCTAGAGTAATGGAAATAAAAACAAAAATAAACAAATGAGACCTAATGAAACTTCAAAGCTTTTGCACAGCAAAGGAAACCATAAACAAGACGAAAAGATAACCCTCAGAATTGGAGAAAATATTTGCCCACAAAGCAACTGACAAAGGATTAATCTCCAAAATATATAAACAGCTCATGCAGCTCAATATTAAAGAAACAAACAACCCAATCCAAAAATGGGCAGAAGACCTAAATAGACATTTCTCCAAAGAAGACATACAGACGGCCACGAAGCACATGAAAAGATGCTCAACATCACTAATTATTAGAGAAATGCAAATCAAAACTACAATGAGGTATCACCTCACACCAGTTAGAATGGGCATCATCAGAAAATCTACAAACAACAAATGCTGGAGAGCATGTGGAGAAAAGGGAACCCTCTTGCACTGTTGGTGGGAATGTAAATTGATACAGCCACTATGGAGAACAATATGGAGGTCCTTAAATAACTAAAAAGAGAATTACCATATGACCCTGCAATCCCACTACTGGGCATATACCCAGAGAAAACCGTAATTCAAAAAGACACATGCACCCCAATGTTCATTGCAGTAGTATTTACAATAGCCAGGTCATGGAAGCAACCTAAATGCCCATCGACAGACGAATGAATAAAGAAGTTGTGGTACATATATACAATGGAATATTACTCAGGCATAAAAAGGAACGAAATTGAGTCATTTGTTGAGACGTGGATAGATCTAGAGACTGTCATACAAATTGAAGTAAGTCAGAAAGACAAAAACAAATATCGTATATTAACACATGTATGTGGAACCTAGAAAAATGGTACAGATGAACTGGTTTGCAGGGCAGAAGTTGAGACACAGATGTAGAGAACAAACGTATGGACACCAAGGGGGTGGAAAACAGCAGTGGAGTGGGGATGGTGGTGTGCTGAATTGGGCGATTGGGATTGACATGTATACACTGATGTGTATAAAATTGATGACTGATTTTTTTTTTTAAAAGTCAAAATTATTGCAAAATGACATATCTTTAACAATGTATACTTATTCAAGCAAAGTCTCAAATTTTGACTAATAATTTATTCTTTTTGTTATATAAGTTTTTCATCTATGGCCAACATTTTTTCCTGTTAACAACCCATATTAGATCAGGTTTAAAAACACATGTGTACATTTTTTAGAGGCAAAATTACCATTTGACCTTGAACTTCCCTCTCCTCTGAAACAGAAAATGTGTATGTGTGTTGCATGTGTGTGTATGTGTTTTAAACATGAAGCTGGTTGAAGACTAGAAAAAAATAATTGGTGATTATTCATTCTTGAAAATTTGACACAAAAATCTAAAGTACCTAACTTCAGGAGAAATCTTCTTTTCCCTGAGGCTATTTCAACTTCACTTAATAAAACTGCCAATGTATCTTTCCCTTAAACATAACCCTCCACAAAGAAAAATGTTTTATTCTTAGGTAATAAAAAAGCTATATAATTCAAATTAAAATGTAATAGATATACTAGATATGAGTGACATTAAATACATGTTCAAATATTACTAACTTTTCTACTATTTTTATTCAAGATATACTTAATTTCAATACAAATTAAGTTATAATAAAAACAAATGGCACAATATTTTCATAATGGAAATATTATTTCTTTTTTGTCACAGTTTGGAACTTTTAATGGAAACACTTGTAAACACCTGTTGTCCAAACTTGGCTGCTTACCAGTCACCTGGGATGTTTTAAAACTAGATAGGTTCCTGGGCCCCAATTTAGACATTGTGATTCACTATGTCTGAGACTGGGACCTGGAATAATTTTAATAAATAGTTCAGTTTTTCTGACTCAAGTGGAAAGCATATTCATGTTTGAAAACATTTTTCACATATGAGAGTTTATGAATAAATACTGAATTAGTTACTAAATTTGAAAGGCAGAGGGGATGCTTAACTTGGGGAAGTGTTTGTTCAATCATAAGTTGGATTGATATATATCACTGTCAGAGACTAATCAATTCTATTTTCACTTTACAGAAAGTAAATGCATAATTGTATTCTAATCAAGCTTATATACCTATATATATTATCATGTATATGTATACATATACACATAGCTATATTAATATATGCATCAGAGATCAAGATCTGCATGTATGTATCAATTAAAGTGTGCATAGCTATCTCATGGTATATCCTTAAAAACTAGTTTGTTTTGCTGTATATGTGTTTTTTAATTTGCATAAATTATAATGTGTTATAAACTGGGCTTTCAATGTTTTATTGTTGATATCAGTGAATGGTACTCTGTGTTGCTCTAACTCAGTCCTTCTATCTGCTGCATTATACCTATCATACACAGATATGCATTGTGCCTATCACTTATTGATGAAAACCTATGTTATGTCCAACTTTTTGTCCTCACAGACAATGTCGTGATGAGTCATCTTAAAAATTTAATCCAGTTTCTGAAAACTGAAAATAGAATTGCTGGTATATAGGGTATTCAGATTCATAATTTTACTAAATGGGGTTGTAATACTCTTCTAAATTGTATCAATTGCTTACATTTCTGAGGTAGTTACTATACACCATCTCCAATTCTTAATCTTATACCACATTCTACTTTTTGGTAATCTACTTGTTGTACAGCATTGCCTTGATGCTACTTTAATTCAAAATTCTCTGAACACTTATGATTTTGTAATGCCATATTGATTACATATGAAGCTCCCAAGCATATATGTATTTATAACTTTGAACTATATATTTACTTATTCAACTGATATTGAGCCATACTAAATGACTGTTAATATGTCTCCATATATGACAAGCTAAGTCTTTTGTCATTTGCTATTATTTTTCAATATTAGTATTAGCTTTTTATTAACCTTTATTACTTGATATAAATTTTAGAATAAACTTGTCTGGCTTATCTAAAAATCTGGCATTGGGCTTCCCTGGTGGCACAGTGGTTAAGAATCCGCCTGCCAATGCAGGGGACATGGGTTCGAGCCCTGGTCCGGGAAGATCCCACATGCCGTGGAGCAACTAAGCCCGTGCACCACAACTACTGAGCCTGCACTCTAGAGCCCGCAAGCCACAACTACTGGAGCCCGCGTGCCACAACTACTGAAGCCCACGTGCCTGGATCCCATGCTCCACAAGAGAAGCCACCACAATGAGAAGCCCCTGCACTGCAACGAAGAGTAGCCCCTGCTCACCGCAACTAGAGAAAGCCCGCGCACAGCAATGAAGACCCAATGCATCCAAAAGTAAATAAATAAAATAAATTAATTTAAAAAACAAAAAACAAACAAAAATAAATAAAAAATAAAAATCTGGCATTGAATTAATTACCTTTATTTATTGGTTTAGGAAACTGACATATTTACAATATTTAGTCATCCTATAACAATGTAGGTCTCTCTTGTAATAAAATATTCTTATACACAGTAATGGAGTTTTAAAAAAAAATTCTGTTTAAAGATCCAATTTTAGTATTTATATGCATTTTAAAGTTGTCACTGTGGCAAATATTCTGGGTATGTGTTTTACATTTCCCAGGTTGTTATTTTTGATATAAACACTCTTGTCTTTTTGCTATGAATCCTTTATCAGTCAAAATTGCTAAACCCTCTTATTGGTCTACTATTTGGTCCATTGATTCTCTTGAGTTTTCTATTTAAAGCATTATAATGTCTCCAAATAAAAAATTTTAACAATTCACTTCCAAATATTATACTGCTTGCATGTTTTGTTATTTTAGACACATAATTACTATATTTTTTTTCCCTCTTTTATTTTTTCATGTTTGTCTTTTTAAAAAATGTATACAATTTTTAAAGGTTTCATTCCATTTATAGTTATTACAAAGTATTGACTATATTCCCCATGTTGTACAATACATCCTTGAGCCTATCTTATCCCCAATAGTTTGTGCCTCCCATTCCCCCACACCTAAATTGCCCCTCCCCCCTCCTCACTGGTAACCACTAGTTTGTTCTCTGTGTATCTGAGTCTGCTTCTTTTTTGTTATATTCACTAATTTGTTGTATTTTTTAGGTTCTACATATAAGTGATATCATGCTGTATTTGTCTTTCTCTGTCTGACTTATTTCATTAGCATAATGGCCTCCAAGTCCATGTTGCTGTAAATGGCAAAATTTCATTATTTTTATGGCAGAGTAGTATTCCATTGTGTGTGTGTGTGTGTGTGTGTGTGTGTGTGTGTGTGTGTGTGTATATATATATATATATATATATATATATATATATATATATATACACCACATCTTCTTTATCCATTAATTTGTTGATTGACACTTATGTTGCTTCCAGATCTTAGCTATTGTATGTAATGCTTCTATGAACATTGGCGTGCATGTATCTTTTTGAATTAATGTTTTAGATTTTTTGGATACATACTGAGGAGTAGAATTGCTGGGCCATATGGTAGTTCTATTTTTAGTTTTTTGAGAAACCTCCATACTGTTCGCCACAGAGGCTGCATCAATTTATATTCCCACCAACAGTGTATGAATTTTCCCTTTCTCCACATCCTTGGCAACATTTATTATTTGTCATCTTTTTGCTGATAGCCATTCTAATGGATATGTGGTGATATCTCATTAAGGTTTTGATTTGCATTTCCCTGATGATTAGTGATGTTGAGCATCTTTTCATGTGCCTGTTGGCCATCTGCATTTCCTTTTTGGAAAAATGTCTATTCAGTTCTTCTGCCCATTTTTTAATTAGGTTGTTTGTTTTCTTGATATTGAGTGGTATAAGCTGTTTATATGTTACATATTAATCCTTTATCAGTCATATCCTTTGCAAATATTCTCTCCCATTCTGTAAGTTGTCTTTTTGTTTTGTCGATGGTTCCCTTTACTGTACAAAAGCTTTTAAGTTTAATTAGGTCCCATTTGTTTATTTTTGCTTTTATTTCCTTTACTTCAGGAGACAGATCCAAAAAAATATTACTGTGATTTATGTGGAAGAGTGTTTTGCCAATGTTTTCCTCTAGGAGTCTTATAGTATCTGGTCTTACATTTAGGTCTTTAATCCATTTTGAGTTTATTTTTGTATATGGTGTTAGAGAATGTTCTAATTTCATTCTTTTACATGTAGCTGTCCAGTTTTCCCAGCAACACTTATTGAAAAGACTGTTGTTTCTCCATTGTATATTCTTGGCCTCCTTTGTCATAAATTAATTGACCATAAGTTTGTGAGTTTATTTCTGGGCTCTCCATCCTGTCCCATTGATCTGTCAGTTTTTGTGCTGGTACCATACTCTTTTGCTGACTGTAGCTTTGTAGTATAGTCTGGAGTCAGGGAGAGTTATTTCTCCAGCTCTGGTCTTCTTTCTCAAGATTGTTTTGGCTATTCATGGTCTTTTGAGTTTACCTACAAATTTTAAAATTATTTGTTCCTGTTCTGTGAAAAATGCCATTGGCATTTTTTTTTTTTTTAAATATTTATTTATTTATTTATTTTTGGCTGGGTTGGGTCTTCGTTTCTGTGCGAGGACTTTCTCTAGTCTCGGCAAGTGGGGGCCACTCTTCATCGCGGTGCGCGGGCCTCTCACCGTCGCGGCCTCCCCCGTTGCGGAGCACAGGCTCCAGACGCGCAGGCTCAGCAGCTGTGGCTCACGGGCCCAGCCGCTCCGCGGCATGTGGGATCCTCCCAGACCAGGGCTCGAACCCGTGTCCCCTGCATTGGCAGGCGGATTCCCAACCACTGCGCCACCAGGGAAGCCCGGCATTTTGATAGGGACTGCACTGAATCTGTAGATTGCCTTGGGTAGTAAATTAATTTTTTTTTTTTTTTTGGAGTATAGTTGCTTTACACTGCTGTGTCAGTTTCTGCTGTATAACAAAGCAGCATTGCATATACATATATCCTCTCTTTTTGGATTTCCCTCCCATTTAGGCCGCCACAGAGCACTGAGAAGAGTTCCTTGTGCTATACAGTAGGTTCTCATTACTTATGTATTTTATACATAGTAGTGTATAGGTCAATCCCAATCTCCCAATTCATCCCACCTTCCCTTTTCCCCCTTGGTATCCATATGTTTGTTCTCTACATCTGTGTCTCTATTTCTGCTTTGCAAATAAGATCATCTATACCATTTTTCTAGATTCCACATATATGCATTAATATACAATATCTGTTTTTCTCTTTCTGACTTACTTCACTCTGTATGACAGTCTCTAGGCCCATCCACATCTCTGCAAATGACACAATTCCATTCCTTTTTGTGGCTGAGTAATATTCCATTGTACAGTATGGTCATTTTAGCAATATTGATTGTTCAAATCAAAGAACATAGTATATCTTTCCATCTGTTTGTGTTGTCTTCAATTTCTTTCATCAGTGTTTTTCAGTTTTTGGAGTACAGGTCTTTTGCCTCCTTAGGTTTATTCCTAGGTATTTTATTATTTTCAATGAGATGGTAAATGGGGTTGTTTCCTTAATTTCTCTTGCTTATATTTTGTTGCCGATGTATAGAAATGCATCAGATTTCTGTATATTAATTTTGTATCCTGCAGCTTTATGAAATTTATTGATGAGATCTGGTAGTTTTCTGGTGGCATCTTTAGGATATTCTGTGTATAGTATCATGTCATGTGCAAATAGTGACAGTTTAACTTCTTCCTTTCCAGTTTGGATTCTTTTATTTCTTTTTCTTCTCTGATTGCTAAGGTTAGGACTTCCAAAACTATGTTGAATAAAAGTGGTGAGAGTGTGCATCCTTGTCTTGTTCCTGATCTTAGAGGAAATGCTTTAAGCTTTTCACCATTGAGTATGATGTTAGCTGTGGGTTTGTCATATATGGCCTTTATTTTGTTGAGTTAAGTTCCCTCTATGCCCACTTTCTGGAGAGTTCTTATCATAAATGGATGTTGAATTTTATCAAAAGCTTTTTCTGCATCTATTGAGATGATCATATAGTTTTCATGCTTCAATTTTTTAATGTAGTGTATCACACTGATTGATTTGTAAATTTTGAAAGTTCCTTGTATCCCTGGAATAAGGCATGGTGCATCATCCCTTTAATGTATTGTTGGATTCAGTTTACTAGTATTTTGTTGGGGATTTTTGCATCTGTGTTTATCAATGATATTGGCCTGTAATTGTCTTTTTTTGTGTGTGATATCTTTGTCTGGTTTTCGTATCAGGGTAATGCTCTTCCTCATAGAATGTGTTTGGAGGTGTTCCTTCCTTTGCAATTTTTTCGAATAGTTTGAGAAAGACAGGTGTTAATTCTTCTGTAAATGTTTAGTAGAATTCACATGTGAAGTCATCTGGTCCTGGACTTTTGTTTGTTGGGAGTTTTTAAATTACTGATTCAATTTCATTACTGGTAATTGGTTTGTTCATATTTTCTATTTCTTCTTGTTCACTCTTGGGAGATTGTACCTTTCTAAGAATTTGTCCATTTCTTCTAGGTTGTCTATTTTATTGGCATATAGTTGTTCATAGTAGTTTCTTATGATCCTTTGTATTTCTGTTGGTTGTAACTTCTTCTTTTTAATTTTTGATTTTATTAATTGGGCCCTCTCCCTTTTTTTCTTGATAAGTCTGGTTAAAGGTCTACCAATTTGGTTTATCTGTTCAAAGAACTGGCTTTAAGTTTCATTGATCTTTGCTATTGTTTTCTTCATCTCTATTTTATTTATTTCTGCTCTGATCTTTATGATTTCTTTCCTTCTACTAACTTTGGGTTTTGTTTGTTCTTTCTCTAGTTCCTTTAGGTGTAAGTTTAGGTTGTTTATTTGAGATTTTTCTTGTTTCCTGGGGTAAACTTTTATTGCTATAATCTTTCCTCTTAGAAATGCTCTTGTTCTATCCCATAGGTTTTGGACTGTTGTGTTTTTGTTTCATTTGTTTCTAGGTATTTTTTTATTTCCTCTTTGATTTTCAGTGATCCATTGCTTGTTTAGTATTTATTAATTTCTAAATATATAGTATACATTTCTGAATGTAGTAGTCGTAATGAACATTCTTATTTTATTCCAAACATTAAGCAATGTTTATATTATTATTTTTTGTATTGCACTGTGTTTTTGTTTTTTGTTTTTTTTTGATAAATAAATCTTATCAGGGTAATAAAATTATCCTCTATTCCTTCTTTCATTAGAATGTTTAACTCCAGGGACTTAAACATTGTTTCTCCTTATTTTGAACCCTCTAACAATTTATCTTTGAATTATCTTTCTTCTTCATAAATGTCCCCCATCATGAGTTTTCCTGGCCACTCCTATTCTTTGTTGAAACACCCCACTCCCCAACTTTCCCAATCAAGAATTACTCACTTTATATCTCCCACATGTTTATCATCAATTTATTTTTTATTGTTGTTGTTTCTGCTGTTTTTATTGAAGGTCATTATCAATTAATTTTTGTTGTTGTTATTGTTGATGTTATTGTTGCTTCATAAAAAAATGCTCTCAACCTCTTCCTCCTCTTCTATCTCTATGGTTTGGTTCTAGAATGAATCCAGAGTCTTGGTTAATATGACATCTCGTCCAAGACTGCCATTGTGTTTATAAATTAAACTTCAGAAGACTTAGCTATTTCTTGATGCAAAACAAAAATAATAAATGTGATGGTAAATGCTAGGTTCTGAACAGATCCTTGGCCATTACCAAGAAACAATCAATGTAGGGTACCTGCTATTTCTCAGATATTTGAGAGATATTCACTTTAGTGCATTTAACATATGCTACCCACAGAATTTTTGCTCCTGAGCTTGGTTTTTGTTATCAAAGCTGTAGAGACTTTTGCCTTGTTCAAAATACTTAGGTTAGGAGTAATGTCTACTGGTCCATTTCTTTGTTGATATTTATTAGAAAACATAAAACAATTTATTTGTGAAATATCTTTCTTATTCAAGAGTGTCCCAGATCTCCAAGTTCTTCTTTATTTTTGCCCACAGGAGGATCCATTCATATTTACCTACGATTGAGTAAGCCCTAGTTAAAAAATCACAGGTCCTTTGAGATGTCTTACTCTTCCTAGAAAGGTGCCTGATACAAGATGCCTATGTCTTTATTTTCTAATTGAGAATGGAACCATTTTACACATCGACTATTATTCAAAAGACATTCTAGGAACTTGTGTTCATAGTGATCAAATAAAATGTAATAACTCTGCCCAGTATGTATTACATCAGAGATGCCCAATTAATCTTTGTTATTAAAACATGAAATCAATGCAAGATTTGAATGAGAAATATAAGGCATAGGTTATTTTTTGTGTATCTCCATATGTTTTATTGTATAATTACAGATAGATTCTTAATGAGTATCAATTAAATTCAGTTGTATTAAATTGAACCAAAACCAATATATGTTGCAAGGCAGTAATGTTAATTTGATCATTTGATTTGATTAAATTTGGTGGACAGACCTGTTGTAATAAAAAGTACAAGACACCAGATATAGTAATTCTAATTCATTGTTTAATATGCTCAAAATGAATCATCTATGTACTTACAATTTGACGTTGACAACATGTTAGCTACTTTACCAAAAAGGTAAGATTAACTTAAATATTGGTACCAAACCCATACTAATGGAAATCACAATACTAACTCAGCTGCCGTGGTTGCTTTTATTTACAGTTGGTAAACATTAATATAATTAATTGCAGTGTCTGGCATTTTTTTCTTTGTCCAATAGTATTCTCACTAGCCACATAAAATGAGAATCAGACATACCTATGATTAGGTGCTTTCAATTCTCCCAAAGAAAAACAACCTATATTCATTAAAATAAATAAACTTGGAATTAATTGATATGGGAGAGATAATTCCCCAAACATGTTCACACAGTACTTAAAGGTAATAACCAGAGAAAAGTATATGGATTATTCAAGTATTAAACTGATACTCTTTATAAAGTTGTATTTCATTATTCACAACAGTGTGATAAGACTAAGTATATAGAATAATTTCACAAAAGGAACATTGCTTCAGCAGTGCCCATCAATTTGTGAAATGCTTAGCAGTTTTGAAGTAACATTTTATGTTTCAATGGCTTAAGCTATCAGCATCCATCTGCAGTCATTTAATTAAGAATGTTGCTGTTCTCTGATGCTTAATATGTAATTTATTAATGAAGCACACATACATGCACATGTAAGTGTGCATTTATAGTAATATATGAAAAAATTTATTTTTATTTTTTTAAAGTTTACCATAATTTTATTGTAACTTAATATCAAAATTATATTATATTAATTAATTAATATTATATATTATATTATATTATATTAATTATATTAATATCAAAATATCAAAATGCTTAATGTGTCATTTATTAATGAAACACACATACATGCACATGTCAATTTAAAGCTTAAGAAGATATTTTTAAATCTGATATTTCCAGTGTTTAAATATTAATGAAACATTCTATAAAATTACAAAATTAAATTTTTCTTAAAAATTTTCACCAAGTATCAGAATAAAGTCCTTCTCTCTTCTTATTTTGGTTGCAAGTGAGCCTTTAATGGAAAATGACAGCAATAGCTTGGAGATAAAATAATACTAGCACTTGTAAACAAAATACTGAGAAATATTAGATTACCTAAAAACAGGAAGACCTTGAGCATACTTTAAATTGGAATTACAACACTAAGTCAGTAAAGGAAAATTTCTGAGTAAATTAGTCAATACTATGTTTAGAAAAGTGAGGATTTTTAAAAATGTAAGTTAGTTAATATACAATTAATTAGGTCTTAGCTAATATTTTGAATAGAATATTTAAAGGGATATGCAAAACAAATTATTGAATGAATATTTATGTAGATATGTGTATAAAAATCTTAATAATTTCCTTTATATATATGTAATTTTAGCTACCAGTAAGTTTGACCTTTTCTTTAAAATCACTTTGTTCTAGAGAGTTATCTAATCTATTTCTGTAATGATAAGCTCCAATGAATGATGATACTTTTAATTCAGAGAAGCACTCTAACCAATGGTATAATAGAATGTAATTATAATTATCTTTCACATTAACCATTGTATCTTTGGTCCCTGGATATCACTTCATAAGTGCTCTCTTCTTTTGCCAAGTATCTCTGACAGAAATATATTGGTAATCTATTACTAAAGTAAAGACTATAGAAACTAAATACATTAATCTCAAATAGGATCACAAGAAAGACATACAAACCAGGAACTCATGCATTTAGTGTGAATTCTTGGAAGTAGGTAAACAATTTCATATATTACTATCCATTAAGATAAAGTCATTTGACTTTTATTCACTGAGCATATTCACTGAAATTTAAATAGCTAATGCAGACTTAATACACGTGAGACACTTGAAGATAGCAAGTGTCGGTACAATAAAGCATTAGGAAAATCTCTAATACCTAATATCTTATAGTATATTTGTAGAGTTAGTGGGAGAGACTGAATATAAGAGTGAGTGAGAGAGAGGGTTAGAGAAATACAAGGAAATGTTAAAAGAAATAATAACAAAGCATTCATCATTTTAAAAATGTATGTTGTTTTGCATGTTATTTATTATTCTATGCTTTAGTTTTCCTATATGTAAACTAGTAATGTCAATAATAACTAGACAGTAGGTGTGCGTGTGTGTGTGTGATGGCCAATTGATATAATATATATAAAGCGCTTAGAACAAGATCTCACAATTTTTTGCCAGAGGACATATAGGAGGAGTATATTACCCTATAAATTTTGCCAAATGAACTAACTTTAAATCAACGTTTTCAGGACTAAAATAATGTAACCAAGCAAGGAGTAGTGGGATAGTAATAAGAATGGGAAATTCCTTCTAGACAGAGCTCAAATTGGCACATCTGAAATACAGGATGTGATGTGTTCAGAAAATGTTCATAGACAAAAAGGTGCTATTACTGAAGAAGATGCATTATTTCAGAGAAGGATGTCAGCATAGTGATTGAGTCACTAGTTCTGAAAGCTGTACTGCTTGTCTGTTCTTGAATTTCATATAAATCGAATCATACACTATGTACCCTTTGGCACCTGACACTTTTCACTCAACATAGTGATAGTAAGATTCATATATGTTATTATGTAAAACATTTATTCTTGCTGTGCAATATTCCATTATATGAATATACCAAAATGTATTTATCATTAATGAACATCTAGATTTACCATGTTTAGCATTTATGTTACTATAAATATTGTGTACAAATCATTTTTTGGCAAATGTTCTCAGTTCATTGGGAATTGATACCTAGGTACATATATACCCAGGGATAAAAGATAGGCATATGATTAACTTTAATAGATCCTGTCAAATAGCTTTACAAAATCATTATGCCAATTTATACTGCCACCAGCAATGTGTGAGAATCCAATCTTTTTGTCAATAATTGTTTTTGTAAATTGTTTTAGTTGTAGCCATTGTGTTGGGTTTATGTGTATAATAGACTTGGTACTAAAGAACCTGACACAGGGAATGTAGGCTAACAGCAGTTGTCCATATTATCTGCCTTAGACTTTGAACTGAGACCATGCACTTTTCTGGCCAGTGTTCAGTCAGTGATGGAGCCGAACATTGCCACAATATCTTGCCACTTCTCAGAAGTGCAGTATTTCTTCATGGGCAACATTTGCGCTGGAGCTCTTCACTGAGCTGGCTAAAACATTCTCGGCGCTCCTTGCAGTCTGAGTTTCTTCCTCCCTGATCTTCAATTTCTGCCCTGCTCCTTTCACAGATTTGCACTGCAACCTTAAGAATTTTACTTGCTTCTTCTACTCTTGATCTTTCACAGGAATTCTCCCCAACAAATTTCATACATCAACCATCCTCTTGATGTCTGCTTCCCAGAGAAACCAACCAACACAGTAGTCATAGTTTACGTGGGTCATAATATTCATTTCCCTAATAATAAAAAAAAAAAAAACTTGATCTTCTTGTCATAGATCTGTTGGCTATGTTAATATCTTCTTCTGTAATACACCATTTCAAACATTTTGCAGACATTGCTGTTGGGATATTTACCTTCTTTGATAGAGAAGTTCTTTATATATTCTGGATAAGAGTTTAATTCAAAAAGATACATGCACCCCAATGTTAATATCAGTATTATTTACAATTGCCAAGATATGGAAGCAAGCTAAGTATCCATCAACAGATGAATGGAAAAAGTAGATGTGGTATATATATATATACACAATGCAATGGGAGAGTGGGAGGTACAAACTATCAGGTGAAAGATAGGTTCAAGGATGTATTGTTCAACACAAGAAATATAGCCAATATTTTGTAACAACTGTACATGGAAAGTAATCTTTAAAATTTGTATAAAAATTTAAAAAATTGAAAAATAAGAGTATTAATTAGCTAAATTCTGAAACATCAAAAATGATTCATTTTTCCAATATAGTATTACAGATATATTTTACCTAGTTTGTGAGTTAATGATTCACAATTTTAGTGTTTTTTGATGAACAGTTTCTTCATTTTAATAATGACATTCTTTTCATGTTTTTTATGGATAGTGGGTGTTTTGTACTTTTGGTCCTTTTCCTTTTAACTATTTCTTCTTTAATAACATAGTATCTTACTCTTTTAGTTTCTTTACATTCCATACAAATTAACCACATTAACAAAATGAAGGAGAATGAAAATACATGACCATTGTGTTAGATGCAAAAAAGTATTTGGAAACATTTAACACTCGTTTATTTTATTTATTTATTTATTTATTTATTTATTTATTTATTTATTTATTTAACATCTTTATTGGAGTATAATTGCTCTACAATGGTGTGTTAAGTTTCTGCTGTATTTAAGTGACATCTCTTTCACAGTTTGTGAAAGTTTTATCATGAGTTAAATGAGTTAAAACACTCATTTATGATAAAAACTTTCACAAACTGTGAAGAGATGTCACTTAAACACAGACACAATGTTTATAAAAAATCTTTGATAAACATGTGACTTAAATGTTAAAATTAAGTGTTTCTGTCCTAAGTTTAGAATCAAAACAAAGATGTGTATTATCAGTGGCTCTACTAAACATTGAACTGACAATACTAATGTGAGGCTTATAAGATTTAAAGACTCTTTTGATACCATGACACAACACACTGACACTTACATAGTTGAAAAGCAGAACTCTTTACATGTAGATAAGGCCACCTGGTAGAGCAACACAAGGAGATGCACCTGGGGACAGGGTAGCAGCAAGCTAAGATGACAGGAAGCAGCTTATGTATGACGGGCAATTTGAGATTATCTAGATTTTGCAGTATCCCTGTCAGTTGACTCATTTGAATAATTTCCCCCTCCTCCAAGGCATGAGAGCTATTCCTAGTTGTCAGGTCTCTGGTGAGAGAGATGATTTGGGAGGATGCATAAAGACAATTGATTGTCAGATACTGATAAGGGAAGTGGGGTGTAGACTTAATCAGCTGCTTAAGAATGGAGGTGACTAGCCTATACTTGGGCTTCAAAACTGAGTCAAGATAACATTTCAAAACAAAACAAAACAAAAGCTGTATAACATAGGTAAATTACTTTGGTTAATTTTTCAAAACTTAATTCAACCTTCCATTTCTGAAATAAACTTGTTTTGGACATGAGGTACTATTCTTTTTAAGTTTTGTTTTTGTTTTTGTTTTTGGCCACGTGGCTTTCAGGAACTTAGTTCCCCTACCAGGGATTGAACCTGGGCCCTTGGCAGTGAAAGCGTGGAGTCCTAACCACTGGTCCAGCAGGGAATTCCCATGAAGTACTATTCTTTATGTGTTACTAAATTCAATTTGCTAGATTGTGCTTAAGATGTTTATATTTATAGTCATAAAAGATATTGACTCATTATTTTCTTTTCTTGTAATATCCTTTTCATGTTTTGATATCAGGACTGTACTGTCCTCATAAAATTGGTTGGGAAATGCACCCTCTTCTGTCCTTTGAAGTATTTTATGTAATATTAGTATAATCTTTTTTTCTTAAATTCTTGAATGAGTTTACCCATTGAAGCCATTTGGATTTGGAGTCTCATTTGTGAGATAGTATTCTCTGAGATTTGTGAGTCAAGTTACTATATATGTCCACTATTTTTATTCATTTCAGTTCATCTCATGATTTTAATTACTTGTGTGGATTGCTTTACATAAGCAATTTTCTATATTTTTTTTCTGTTTTCTCCTCAATCTACTGAAAGATGAAATTTTCCCCTTAGGATGCCCTACCTAAGTAGTTTTTTTGATAATCCATCTTTCTTTTTTATAATTATCCAACTTTTTAATAAAAGGTTTTAATATATTCAAATGTTTCTTTTTCTCTCATCCCTGACTAATCCTTGACAGTAGATGGTATTATGCATCTTGATTTTTTTTAAGAAACAAAACAAAAGTCTAATTTTTGAGTATCTAACTTATTTCATATATACTTCACATTTAAGGTTGAACACCACTATTTACACAGTCAATTTTATAATGTTATTGACAATAATAACTAATATTTAAAGAATATTTAAGATGTAAAGCATTGGTATCTCATAATAATTGGTTCATGACACATATCTAGTAAGTGAACAGTAGCAAGTGACACAGTAGGCATTGAAACAATGTTTGTCTGAATCAAAAACCCTGTGTTTATCTATTAAATTATATTGACTCACATGAATATTAATGTGATCTTTAATTGATTTTGCTTTTTGAATTGCCTCAAATAATGGATCTACTTTTAATCAAGTGCTACAGCACTGGGCATTGTGCTTGATGCTTTATCAATCATAAACTTTCACCTAAAATAAACTAGTGTTTTGTAAAGTGTAATGGAAAATTGTGCATGTGTATATGTGTTTAATTTATTTGGTAATAAGTAAAAGGGACTGAGAGATATGTCAATATTGGCAAGAAGTAAAATCTAATATTTACTCAAAGTTCTTTGAAATGCATCTCTTTCTGTTAAGAAGTATACCTGGAGATGATTACATGAGACCCTTATACATACTGTGCTACAATAATTATGTTTTAACCTAATCACAGAAATATTCAGTTCTCACACTTTGTCGGTTTTTTTGTTTGTTTGTTTGTTTTTTGTGTTTTTTTGGTGCGGTGGAGGCAGTGTTAGAACTTTATTTCACTGTTTTGGAAATTTTCACCATGAAATTCACTGAAGGTCTCATTCCATTTTTCTAGCTACTTACAATACACTTCTATGTGGCTGTCCTAGTTCACTCTAAATGCATAATGGCCAAATCTAGGGGAAGTTTTGATTTTACTGAAACTATTCTTCTTAGGTATCCCTGGCTCTTGATATTTACTCACCAAATCTTTCCTCAAATGCCACTTCTAATCTTATATTCTTAAAGGTTTTTTTTTTTCTTCATTCCCCCACTATAATCAGGAATCTATTTTGATCTCTGCTTATCTATAATTTCATGTCTGAATCCCTCAGCTGCTTTTAAAGTTCACTGATAATCCACCCCTCATAATCAAAATGTCTTTGCTCCCATCCCCTAAAACAACACCTCATCTATTCTTACTACTCCCTATCTATACTAGGGTACTGGTGCCCACTGTTACATAATCCCTGGATCATTTTTTAAAAAGAAAATATATTCTGAAATGTTGTCTGATAAAACTTTGATTCGAAACTTAAGTATTATACTCAACAAACATTTCACTTGTAAGGTATCACTTCAAAACAAATGGTTTGTAATATATGTATTCATATGTATATGAATTTAAATATATATGAAACAGAGTGAATATAAAGTATGGTTGTGTATATATGTGTGCATGATACCTAGTGATCTACAAATTTCATTTTAATGAAACAGAGTATCCATTTCTTTGATTATGCCAAACCTAAATCTGAAATATTATGCTCATATAATCATATTTCACCCTTCCTTTGAGTTTCGCATCATGAAGAAACCATTCCCAGCTAATCCAATTCTAATGATTTTTCTTTTTTGTCTAGATTCCTATTCTTTATAGTAAAGAAACCCACTTAACACTTGATTCCAAATTTAACTGTACCACTTCTACTCGCCTGGCTAGTACAATTGAAATGGATCTTGCATTAACTTCTTATAGGATCTAAAGTTGTGTACATATGTGCATTACAGTTTCTTGATGGATATGTCTTCATTATTTAATATACTGATAAACAAAAGTGGAATTTGAAAAGACCTAATTGATCTTGTTTATGAATTAAATAACTTTCTCTAATTTGATTGTCCATTTTGTTTCAAATTTTTTGTCTTATGAATAATAGGTTTATTGGCTGAAGTAGAGAGAAAGATTGAAAGATAATGTTAAATAAAAACACACTGTGGAGAAAATTTCTTTTAATGTTAATTAGAAGATGTCACAATAAAATATATCAAAACAATTAAGAGAAATCTAAAAATTTGTGAATATACCTGCCACATAATCCAGTTCTGGATCTTTGCCCCTAGGTGTTTACTGTGTATGAATGTGAAAACTGCACAAGATATTTTTAATCCATTATCTATATGTCTATCCAAATTCTTTCCATGCTTCCTTTACAGTTTCTAGTAAAACATCATGCACTTTTAGTTCTCAATAACTTTTAATTGGTTGAACACAGGATCAGACAAAACACTTTAGAACATATATAAAGTGTGCTGAATTTATTTTACTTTAACAATGAAGACTAACATAAAGCATAGTATCAGTACACACGTTGTAATTAAGCAGAATGTGAAAAAGGCTATTTTAACCTATCCATACATTTGAAACAGATATAAGTAATCATTTTAAAATTAAAAATTACAGTGAGTTGGATTAATGGTGCACTTTCTCTAAAATGGACTGGTGAAATTTAATAACAAAAAGAGATCCAAAAGCACCTCCCTCTAAAATCTCACATTAGTCACAGTATATATTTCACATTGCAATAATCTTTTATTGTTCTTAGAAAAAAAAGTTTTAATACATACATTTTCTGTGCTTCATTCATAGCATCTGTTTACTTACAGATTCTAATTTAATATTCTGTACAACTTTATTTAATATAAGTACACTCCTCTTTTCAGCAAGTTACCCTCTATATATTTTATTCAAATTTTATTCAGAGATGTTAGAAAACATATTAGCTTTCATTAACAGTTCAGAAGTCTGTGTTATTTCATGGTTTAAAAAAACACACAAGTGAATATGAGAAAATTGCACGGTATTGTAGTTTGTTTTCAAATGAAAATTGTCTCAAAGGTGTATTTTCTCTAAGGCTTTAAGACATTGTAACTTGTTTTGACTGTGTCTCATTTTCTTTCCAATTGTTCTTGTTACTTTTCAGTTGCTCCAACTGAAAGCCATGTCTCCACACATTTTAGCCTTTTTCTGCTCTACAAACCCAGCAGAATAGCTGACCAAACCATGCTGTAAATACTCATTTCAAGCAAAGCCTAAGTAAAAAGTCTGAGCAGTTTCAAACTAAAAAATGGTTTGAAGATATTTGCAGCTTCTAAATCTTTCTTATTATGTGGAGGGAGATTCTAATTTAAAAGACAGTACTTCTACTCCAGTTAATATATGGTGCTGCCCTTAAAAATGCAATTAAGCTGTGTTAGTGGAGAAGTCATGTCAGAAATCATGGAAATTAAACATTTATAACATTGGATCAAAAATGATTTGTGCATCACACTGATGATCTTCCATTTATACAATTACCGCATCCTTGGATTGCTTGGGTCTCAAAACAGAAAAACCATTAAGAGAGCAAAAATAAGTATGAAATGAGCATTAGATGCAGTTTCTAATGAAAAATGTATTAGTCCATGCTAATGCAAGCAAATAGAAGTTAAAAAGATGGGGTAAGCATGCTCAGCTGCAAGAGCGTAATCATTCATGATGCTCTTGGCAGTAGAAAAATCAATGTTTCCAAAAGCCTGGAAATTTTAGTAAAGTGTGTGAAGTACAAAAACTAAGGTCCATACTTTGCACTGGAGCAATCTTTTCTGTTCTGGACATGACATTTTAATAGGAATATTAATAAAATTTTACTTATATCAAAAAAAGAATTCAAATGTCTTTCATGTACACACTAGAAGTTGGCTAGTAAACCAAGAATAAAATAGAATTCCTCTTTTATGAACTTGCAGTCTAGTTAAAGGAGAGAGACAAAAATAAATAAACCATAATTCAAGATTAAAAATGATAAGTTGTGTGTGTACAGGATCTTATAGCAAAATAAGTGAGAGGAAGTCATATATTAATAAAAGAAAGAAGGAAGGAAGCATTGAAGTGAAGGATTGTATAAGGGTAAAATGAAAATGCTTTCTTTGAGGAGTGAGGCAGCAGCTGCATCCCTATTCATACCTCTGTAGGGTATCTCCTTGAAAGCAGAATAGACCAGATAAGAGGACCAAAGATTTGATTTTACAATGCAGAGTTGTAGCCTTAGTGACTCTTGGTACCATGTATATATAACATTGAAATTAACCTTCTCATAATCAACAGAGGAGACAATCACTAGGTACATCTATTTGTTTCTTAAGGAGATAAGAGGAGTTTTAATTTTTCTTTCTTCCACTTTACTATTTAATTTGTGTGAAATTCCATCCAGACTTGTAGTCATTTTTGTGCTAACTTACATGCACGCACATTGATAATGCTTATTTAATGTTAAATTGTTTTCCATCTCTCTTCAATATTCACATGAAGGGAACTTTGTTGGCAGGATTATTTTATTTTGCCAGCACTGGACAGTCACATGTCAAGAATTTGGCAGAACATTTTCCTGAATTGGAAGGAAGATTGCTAAATTCCCTTTTGATTGTAAGTTCTATTTTATAATTCTATTATTTTCATTAAAGGCTCCATTACACAGGATATACTAAGGTAATAACATTAATTTAGTTACTAAAAATGTGAGAATTAAGCATCATATGGCTTTCTTTAAATCAATGTATTATGATCATCAAAACCATCTACAGCCACAGAGCCCTCAGTTTCTACCAACACAAATTTCTTATTGTACTATCTTCATCAATACGACATTATACTACTACTTAAAGGAACACTTGTCAAGGGAGATACAAGTTGCAAATAATGTCATTGTTCTGAAAAACCCATTGAATAAACATTAAACTTTTCTGTTTTCAAAAGAGAGCATCAAGTGACTCCCCGAGACTTTTTGAAATACTCAGGTCAAAATCTTTACTTTGCTATATCCACTAATGCTCAACTATCATACCATGGTTTTCACCCAAGCTTAACCAAGTCCATGTGTTGAGAGACGTAATTTAAACAAGACTCAAAACTTCAAAATTATTGTGACTTTGCCTTTCCTGCTTTGAGGTGTTACTAGGACTCTGTCAAGGTGGCAATAAAAACAAACTCAGTTTTGCTTTATAGACATATTGTTTAGGTGTTCTTTAGGTACTTGTAAACTGTATTGATGTACAGAATTAAAAGCATAATTCACATAAGAAAGAAATTAAGAGATTTGAGTCTAGTTAAATAAAAGTTCTGTAAGTCCAAATTCACCACTAAATTATGGCTTGTGTGGCAGAGTAATGCCAGACAAAATAAAGGCTACTCAACATTGCTAAAAATTGGAAAAAAAAGTGAAAAGTAAAATGAAATTTAACTGATTACAACCTGTATCGCTGTATCTCTTTATCTATCTACATCCATAGCTATATTTCTGTATACACCTATTATGTGTATCTATATATCACAATAATCCAAGCAGAAAACAGATGTAAATGCAGATGATTGCCTACTTTCCTAAGTGGATTTGAGAAGCAAGGAAAGGCAAAGAGAAATCCCTTAGCTCTTAATCTTGCCCATTCTCCCCTCACATAGACCAAACAAAAAGTTTTGTGAAAATGAGATACAAGAGAGAAAAAAAATTAAGCAGACGGTAATCTTGACATTTCTTTTACTCCTAATTTGGAGAGAAGCAGATTGTTAGGTTAAGCAGAAATTCTGGGAATAGATACACAAATCTAAAACATCCTAATAACAGAAGCTACTCATAAAGCTTGTGCAAAAAAACAGTTTGCTAAGTATTTTTGTGTGTGTGTGCCTATTGGAGAGTGAAGACAAAATTATCATAATCACCTAGAGCTAATTATCTCCTTCAGTAAACAGGAATTTAGCAGAAAGGAAGTTAAATGAGAAAATAGATAAAGCAAAATCCTCTAGGGGAGTATGAAGGCCAAGGAAATAAAGTATTCCAGGAGCTCAGTTGAAATTTTCTCTCCAGCTGGACACTAACAATGACCTGGACCCCAAACCTGTTGTGCCAGCGGTTCCTTCAAGGATACTTACATGGAATGGTAGTGGATGAGAACGAGGCTGTGAGGAGTGACGGGGAGACGGGGAAGTGAAATATTGCAAGACAAATTGCCATTGTTGAAGTGTATCTTTAGGAGACCCTCAAAATGGTGAAAAGATAAAAACCTAAGTAATGTGTTCCTCATAAATGCAAGTCTTCTTCTTTTTTTTTTTTTTTTTTTTAAGTTTTCTTTTATCTATTTATTTATTTATTTATCTATTCATGGCTGTGCTGGGTCCTCATCTCTGTGCGAGGGCCTTCTCTAGCTGCGGCAAGTGGGGGCCACTCTTCATCGCGGTGTGCGGGCTCTCATTATCGCGGCCTCTCCCGTTGCGGAGCACAGGCTCCAGACGCGCAGGCTCAGCAATTGTGGCTCACGGGCCTAATCGCTCTGCGGCATGTGGGATCCTCCCAGACCAGGGCTCGAACCCATGTCCCCTGCATTGGCAGGCAGACTCTCAACCACTGTGCCACCAGGCAAGCCCAGAAGTCTTCTTCTTGTGTGCCCAGGAAGGAGTGGAGAACTCGTTAAGGACACTCACCACTTAAAAAGAGAATCAATTATTCACTAAATAACCAGGACAATAATCTAAAAGTTTCAGAATAATTAATAAATCAATGTTGATTCAGAAATAAATTCCAGAAGAATCCAAAATTGTTTATTAATAACCCCTATCATGGAACCATCAACAAACTCATATTTTGAAGGTATCTGTTATGGCTGGGGGAGGGAGGCTGCAGAGGTGAGAGACAGTAAATGAGGAAACTTCCATAATGTCTACCTGGAATAATGTTTTGATGAATTTAATAATTGTTTCTGAGTATTTCAGAATCATAAAATTTTAAAGAAATATCATTCAAAGTAATATCTTTTATTGAATGATATTGTTGATGCTGAACTTATGAAAATTTTGAAGTTCATTAATCACAGGATATAGTTTGAATATATTCTTTCTAAAAACAGCTGATTTTTAAAAGTAAGTTTCTTTATTTTAACAAAATGATTAAAAAATACACTTCCTATTACTCAAGATTCAAATGAAGTATAAGTTTATTGTAACATTATCTTCTTTAGGATGATTTCATGGCAAGCAACTACTGAAAAACATTAAAATTTCTTATCAAACTGAAATCATAACTCCACGCAAATACTACTAATACTTTCCAGACAACAGTGGGCCATACATATACTTAATACACTCTTATCATCTCCAAGACATATGAACATTTAAAATTTTTTTCTGAGATCTTCCCTAATATACAACACTCATCTAAAATATCACACAATTTCTCTAAAGCCTCAATTCATTTGAAATAGTTAAGCTTTTTCTTAAAAACATTTAATCAATTAATTTAAATTACATATTCACACACATGAACAAGCACCAAAAAGAAAAAAATAGCACAAACAGATGTTTGAGTTGAGGTACACATTTGTTGGCAAGTAAAGAAATTTTATGTATGTTAAATTTCATCTGCCCCTTATTTTTCTCTTGATGGTAAATATTATAACTAAAAATGGTGTTTTACCAATTAAAATAATGATCACCAGGAAGTGAAGTTTCTACTTTTGTACTCCACATGTTACATTTATTCCAAATTTTTCTTTTATAAAGGAAATCTCTGAGAAAGAGTATTTTGTGTATCAAAAGTGGGATCTACCTGTAAAGTCATATTTGTAATGATTAATTGCAGCTGTATTCTATTAACAATTATTAGAATTGTATTGGGATACATTATGTCATCAACTGACTGCTTATTGTTATTAGCAAGCAAGACACTAATTAAAATCACTTTCTAATTACATATCTACATATTTTGTATTGATATAAATAGCTGCATTATTTTGTTGACACCACGAAGAATAAAAAAGAATTATGATTTATTGCCAATCTGTGAAAAATCATTTAAGTAAAACTGAATGAGAAAACCCTAAAAATTGGTGCATACATTTAAAAGGACTGCAGTAATCTAAAGGACAAAATGGGTGGTAATTATGCCACCCATCTATTACATTTACATATTGTTGGCTTCTGGAAATATCTGAGAACATGTTTAAGTTGATCGAACAATTTACTAAAATAGCCCAAAGGAAAAGTTCAGTAAATAGGCAAAAATAATTTAGAGACTTTGTGGGAATACAATAGATACTGAAATTATCTATGAGGAAAAAAAGAGAAATACTTTTTTAAAAATGTCAATCTTCATGGCAATTTCATCTTAAAGCATATATATCTCAATATTTGATGGAGAATCCCACTTTTCTCAGCTTTTCACCATACTTATCCCCAGCCACTTACTATTTTTTCACACATGGTATAAAGTCAAGAGCACTGCACTGAAGTAAGAAAATCCAATTTCAAATATTAGAATAGGTACTTTTTTTGCATGTCATAATTTTTGCATAAATCATCTGGCCTCTGAAATTTTGTGTAAAACTAGTTTAATTTTTTGGACATAGGAATTTAGGTAATATAGACGATTATAGTGCATATTACACTACTCTAACTCAGTGTATTTATTTTAAAAATTGCTTTCCTTTCCTGACTGCTTACTTTCTCTTGAAGTATTTATTCCTAAAAGCCAAATTTAGAAGGTATCAGCTAGTTTAATTTTTAATCAAGTGCCTTTACAAACATATATTTCTTTTTGTAAGAGCCAATATTATACATTTCAAAATAATTATATTTTAAATTAAAACATAAATTTCATATGTTAAATGTATATTAGTGAAATATATGGTATGTTCAACATAAATTTACTTTTAGATCAGGAAATGTATTGGAAATCATGGCATGGAATAAAAGTTTGTGATGACTGAACATTTAATCTCAAAAGTGTAATTTAAAAAAAAAATAAGGATCTATTCCTAGAGTTTTTTTCTGTATAATACTAGCTGGAGTTTTTTTTGTATATAGCAAAAGGGATGATGTTTGAAAATATCCTTACTACTTGATATTTTACTCCTTTTATAAGAAAATCAGTTCTTTTTTCCAGATGAAATCTTATGAATCAAGTACCTTGAAATTGAGGAGTCTCTTTCCCATGCTACCATCATTTCTCTAATACAATTTCTAACAAGAGTATCCTTTCATCAAAGCCCTTATTCATAACAGAGAGTATTTTAGATTTGATGTCTGTCTCAAATACATACATTTCTTGGATGGCTCTTTTAAATTCTGAAGGTAGGGAAAGTTCAAAGAATCTACTCCTAATTTTACTGCAGTTTTTATATAGGGATATATTTATGTATATCTTATGCTCACTTATTCAAACATAATGTTGATGTTTGGATTTTGAGAAAGCATATTCTATGACAAAAGTTTAATGTACAAATACTCATTAAGCCTATGGAAAGGACGAGAGGAAGCAGGATTGGGCAGAGGGAGAAACTGAGCAGCAATGCAGCTGCAACAGTTTCTACTGACCTCACATAAACCTGTGAAAGTAAAATGGTCCCTCAGACTTTTGACAGGGGAAAACCTTAAAAGGATGTGATGTGGCCTTGAGCACAGTGGCTTCTTCAGTGGAGGCAATTCCTCAAGGGGCTGATGGCTACAAAATATCTGCTAACAGTGCTCTAAGCAATTAGGTTAACAAGTCCTTCCTTGAAGAGGGATGGGAGTGACACATCTTCTAACCTACACAGAGTATTGAAAAGCACATACAGAAATATATCATTGGCATCAGGATGCTTCCACCAGATCGTTGATGGCATATATATGTGTGGATATATGTAGTGAGTGTGTGTCAAATATTTCACTATAAAATACTCTACATTAAGTCCATTTCGGATATAATTATCTTAGGGAGATGAGAGGTAAGTTTTAATAATTGACATTTATGATTTTCTGTTAAACATTGATATTTAATGTATAGTTTTATTTAAATCTTTCTTGTCTCTACTTTCCAATTTTTTTCTGAGTTTGTGTAAAATTTGAATTGATTCTTCACTATATATTTAAAAGAACTCATCATTAAGCAGTGTGATTGGCAATTATATTTGAAAATGAATTTAACTTATTGATTCAATTTTTTAAGTTTATAGGAATATTTTAATTTTCTATTTTTTACCTCAGATTTGATCATTTACATTTTCTTAGAAATTTGTTGATTCTACCCACATTTATTTATTTATTATTTTTTGCAAATTTTATTTTATTTATTTATTTTTTAACTGAAGTATATTAGATTTACAATGTGTTACTTTCAGTGAAAAGTGATTCAGTTATATATATATGTACATATATATGTATCTATAAATGTATATACATATTTTTTTTCAGATTCTTTTCCCTTATAGATTATTCCAACATGTTGAGTATAGTTCCATGTACTATACAGTTGGTCCTTGTTGGTTATCAATTTTATATTTATTACTGTGTAATAAGTTAGGTTAATCCCAAACTCCTAATTTACCTGCCCACCCCTTTCCCCTTTGGTAACTATAAGTTTGTTTTCTATGTCTGTGAGTTTATTTCTATTTTGGAAATAAGTTCATTTGTGTCATTTTTTTAGATTCCACATATTAACAATAATGTATATTTGTCTTTCTCTGTCTGACTTACTTCACTTAGTATGATAATCTCTAAGTCCATCCATGTTTCTGCAAAAGACATGATTTCATTCATTTTTATGGCTGAGAAATATTCCATTGAATATATGTATACCACATCTATTTTTTTTTTACTTGTTTTTTAATTAAAATTGACTTTTCTTTTTTAACATCTTTATCCATTCATCTGTTGATGGACATTTAGATTGCCTCCATGTATTGGCTAATGTAAATAATGTGGCAATGAACATTGTGGTGCATGTTTCTTTTCAAATTACAGTTTTCTCTGGATATATGACCAGGAGTGGGATTGCTGGATACAATACCTTATGGTATTCTATTTTTTAGTATTTTAAGGAGCATCTAGAGTGCCTTCACCAATTTACATTCCACCAACAGTAGAGGAGGGTTCATTTTTTCCCACACCCTCTCCAACATTTATTATTTGTAGGTGTTTTAATGATGGCCATTCTGACCAGTGTGAGGTGGTACCTCATTGTACTTTTGATTTGCATTTCTCTAATAATTAACGATGTTGGGCATTTTTTCATGTGCCTATTGACTATCTGTATGAATTCTTTGGAGAAATGTCTCTTTAGATCTTCTGCTCATTTTTTTGATTGGGTTGTTTGTTTTTTTGATATTGAGCTGTATGAGCTGTTCATATATTTTGGTAACTACGCACTTGTCAGTAGCAACTTTGTAAATATTTTCTCCCTTTCCATACATCAGCTTTTCTATTTGTTTATAGTTTCCTTTGCTGTGCAAAGCTTTTAAGTTTAATTAGGTCTCATTTGTTTATTTTTGCCTTTATTTCCATTACTCTAGGAAATGGATCCAGAAAATATTAATGTAATTTAACTTAAAGGGTGGTCTGCCTATGTTTTCCTCTAGGAGTCTTATAGTATCTGGTCTTACATTTAGATCTTTAATCCATTTTGAGTTTATTTTTGTGTATTGTGTTAAAGAATGTTCTGATTTCATCCTTTTAAATGTAGCTGTCCAGTTTCCCAGCACCATTTATTGACGAGATGGTCTTTTCTCCATTCTTGCTTCCTTTGTAATAGTTTAATTGACCACAGGTTCATGGGTTTATTTCTGTCTTGTTCCAGTTATCTATATTTTTGTTTTCGTGCCAGTACCATACTGTTTTGATTACTGTACCTTTGTAGTAGTCTGAAGTCAGGGAGCCTGATTCCTCCAGCTTCGTTTTTCTTTCTCAAGGTTGCTTGGGCTATTTGGGGTCTTTTGTGTTTCCATATAAATGTGAAAAAATATTTGTTCTGGTTCTGTGAAAAATGCCATGGGTAATTTGATATGGATTGCATTGAATCTATAGATAGCCTTGGTGAGTATGGTCATTTTAACAATGTTAATACTTCAAATTCAAGAACATGGTATATCTTTCCATCTGTTTGTGTCATCTTTGATTTCTTTCAACAGCATCTTATAGTTTTCAGAGTACAGGTGTTTTGCCTCCTTAAGTAGGTTTATTCCTAGGTATTTTAATATTTTTGATGTGATGGTAAATGGGGTTGTTTCTTTAATTTCTCTTTCTGATCTTTTATTGTCAGTGTATAGAAATGCAACAGATTTCTGTGTATTAATTTTGTATCCTGCAACTTTACCAAATTCATTGATAAGCTCTAGTAGTTTTCTGGTAGCATCTTTAGGGTTTTCTATGTATAGTATCATGTCATCTGCAAACAGAAACAGTTTTAATTCATCTTTTCCAATTTGGGTTCCTTTTATTTCTTTTTCTTCTCTGATTGCTGTGGCTGGGACTTGCAAAATTATACTGAATAAAGTGGTGAGAGCAGGTATACTTGTCTTGTTCCTGATCTTAGAGGAAATGCTTTCAGCTTTTCACTCTTTAGTATGATGTTAGCTGTAGGTTTGTCATATATGGCCTTTATTATGTTGAGGTATTTTTCCTCTATCCTCACTTTCTAGAGAGTTATCATAAATGGATATTGAATTTTATCAAAAGTTTTTTCTGCATTTATTGAGATGATCATATGGTTTTTATTCTTCAATTTGTTACTGTGGTACATCACACTGATTGATTTATAGATATTGAAAAAATCCTTGCATCTCTGGGATAAATCCCACTTGATCAAGATGAATGATCCTTTTAATATAGTGTTGGAGTCACTTTGCTGGTATCTTATTGGGGATTTTTGCATACATGTTCATCAGTGTTATTGGCCTCTAGTTTTCTTTTCTTGTAATATCTTAATCTGGTGTCAGTATCAGGGTGATGTTGGCCTCATAGGATGAGTTCAGAAGGTGTTCCTTCCTCTGCAAGTTTTTGGAATAGTTTGAGAAGGATGGGTGTTAACTCTTCTCTAAATGTTTGATAGAATTCACCTGTGAAGATACCTGGTCCAGGACTTTGTTTTTTTGGAGTTTTTAAATTACTGGTTCAATTTCATTACTGGCAATTGGTCTGTTTATATTTTCTATTTGTTCTAAGTTCAGTCTTGGGAGGTTGTACCTCTTTAAGAATTTGTCTATTTTTTCTAGGTTGTCCTTTTTATTGGCATATAGTTGTTTGTAGAAAATACGATCCTTTATATTTCTGTGTGTTGGTTGTAAAGTGTCTTTTTTCATTTCTGATTTTATTGATTTGGCCCCTTTCCCTTTTTTTCTTGATGAGTCTGGCTTGAAGTTTATGAATTTTGTTTATCTTTTCAAAAAAACAGCTTTTATTTTCATTGATATTCTCTTTTGTTTTTTTAGTCTCTACTTCATTTATTTCTGCTCTGTTCTTTATGATTTATTTCCTTCTACTAACTTTTTTTTTTTTTATTTTTTTTTTTTTAATTTTTATTTATTTATTTATTTATTTACTTATGGCTGTGTTGGGTCTTCGTTTCTGTGCGAGGGCTTTCTCCGGTTGTGGCAAGCGGGGGCCACTCTTCATCGCGGTGCGCGGGCCTCTCACTATCACGGCCTCTCTTGTTGTGGAGCACAGGCTCCAGACGCGCAGGCTCAGTAATTGTGGCTCACGGGCCCAGTTGCTCCGCGGCATGTGGGATCTTCCCAGACCAGGGCTCGAACCCGTGTCCCCTGCATTGGCAGGCAGATTCTCAACCACAGCGCCACCAGGGAAGCCCTCCTTCTACTAACTTTGAATTCTGTTTGTTCTTCTTTCTCTATCTGCTTGAGGTATAAAGTTAGGTTTTTCAATTGAGATTTTTCTTGATTCCTGAGGTAAGCTTGTATCACTATAAATTGCCCTCTTAGAACTGCTTTTGCTATGTTACATAACTTTTCTATTGTCATGGTTTTGTTTTCATTTGTCTCTAGGTATTTTTGATTTCCTCTTTGATTTTTTCATCGATCCATTGATTATTTAGTAGCATATTGTTTAGCCTCCACATGTTTGTGTTCTTTTCAGTTTTTCCTTGTAGTTGATTTCTAATCTCATAGCATTGTGATCAGAAAATATGCTTGATATGATTTCAACTTTCTTAAATTTACTGAGGCTTGCTTTATGGCCCAGCATGTGATCTATCCTGGAGAATGTTCCATGTACACTTGAAAAGAATGTGTATTCTACAGCTTTCAGATGGAATGCTCTATAAATATCAATTACATTCTATTGGTCTAATGTGTCATTTAAGGCCTGTGTTTCCTTTTGATTTTCTCTCTTGATGACCTGTCCATTGATGTAAGCAGGGTGTTAAAGTTCCCTACTTTATCATGTTACTGTTGATCTCTCCTTTTTTGTCTGTTAACATTTGCTTTATATTTAGGTACTCCTATGTTGGGTGCATACATATTTACAATTGTTATATCTTCTTCTTGGATTAATCCCTGATCATTATGTAACAGTTTTTATTTTAAAATCTATCTTTTCTGAAATGAGTATTGCCACTCCAGCTTTCTTTTGATTTCCATTTATATGGAATACCTTTTTCCATCCTCTCATTTTCAGTCTGTATTTGTCTCTAGATCTGAAGTAGGTATTTTGTAGACAGCATATATAAGAGTCTTGTTTTTATGCCCATTCAGCCAGTCTATGTCTTTTGGTTGGAGCATTTAATCTGTTTACATTTAAGGTAATTATTGATATGTATGTTCTTACTGCCATTTTGTTAATTGTTTTATATTTGTTTTTGTAGGTGTTTTGTTTTTCTTTCCTCTTTTTCTGTCCTCTCTTGTGGTTTGTTAACTATCGTTAGTAATATACTTGGATTCCCTTTTCTTTTTTGTATGTACATCTATTATAGATTTTTGGTTTGCCGTTTATATATATATCCTTAATTGTTTTAAATTGTTGATCTTTAATTTCAAATGCATAATAATTATTCACCTTCACCAATTTGAATTTTTCCCAGATACACAAGGCTGGCTCAACATTCAAAAAATCAACTAATGTAATCCATCACATGAACAGATAAAAGCATAAAAAATCACATGATCATACCAATAGATGCAGAAAAACTATTTGACAAAATCCAACACTCATTAATGATAAAATTATTGGTAAACTAAGGAAGCTTCCTCAAATAGTTAAAGAATAGCTACAAAATCTGCAGTTAATATCATGCTTAATGGTGAGAAAATAAAAGTTTTCCCACTAAGATCAGGAAGAAGGCAAGGACATTGCTTCTTACCATTTTTATTCAACATCATACTTGAATTCCTAGCTAACATAATAAGACAGGACAAGAAAATAAAATGTGTATTGAATGTGAAGGAAGAATTCAAACTTTAATGTCAAAGTTTTTTGTTCATAGATGAAATGATTATGTAGAAAATCCAAGAGAATAAATTTACAAATTCCTGGGACCAATAAACCGTAGCATAGTTGCAGGATAGAAGGTTCATATAAAAAATTCAATCACTTACCTATATACCAGCAATGAACAAGTGAAATTTGAAGTTGAGAGCACAATAATGCCATTTACATTAGTACTCCAAAAATGACATACTTAGGTGCATTTCTAAAAAAAAAGTACAGAATCAATATGAGAAAAACTACAAATCTCTGATGAAGAAATCAAAGAAGAACTAAATCAATGGAGAGATATTCCATGTTCATGTATAGGAAGACTCAACATATCAGTTTTCCCAGCTTGATCTATAGATTCAATGAAATCCTACTTGAATTTCCAACAAGTTATTTTGTCGATATTGACAAACAGATTCTCAAGTTTATTTGGAGAGGTGAAAGACTCAGAAAAGCTGACACACTATTAAAGAAGAATAATAAAGTTAGAAGAATGATGCTACCCAATTTCAATACTTACTATAAATTTACAATAATCAAGACTTTGTGATATTGCCAAAATAATGAATAAAGAGATCAGTGGAACAGAATAAAGAGCCAAGAAATAGGTCCACACAAATATATCAACTGATCTTTAACACAGGAGCAAAGGCAAGACAATGGACAAAAGATAGTTTTTCCAACAAATGGTGTTGAGACAACTGACACCCACATGCAAAAGAAATGAACCAGATAGAGCCCTTGTACCCTTCATAAAAAATTAACTCAAAAATATTTCAGAATTATATGCAAAACATAGAAATATAAAACTCATGGAAGATAAGATAGGAGAAAATCTAAGTTACCTTGAGTTTCGTGATGACTTTTTTGGATATAACATCCATGATCCATGAAAGAAAGACTTGACAAGCCTGACTTCATTAAAATTAAAAAATTTAGTTCTGCAAAATATACTCTTAAGAGAATGAGCAAGTAAACTGCACTGGGAGAAAATATTTGCATGATATATATCTGATAAAGAATTGTTATCCAAAACATTTTTAAAAACTCTTAAAACTCCACAATAAGAAAAGAAACAACACAAGAAAAAATGTGCCAAAAACTTTAACAGACACCTCACCAAATTATATATATACAGATTGCAAATAAGCATATGAAAAAAATTCTCCATATCATATTTCATCAGGGAAGTGGAAATTAAACCAAAAATGAGACACCAGTACATATATACTAGAAGAATCCGTATTCAGATCACTGACAGTACCAAATGCTGGTGGAGATATGTAGCAACAGAAACTCATTCATCGTTGGTGGAAATGCAAAATGCCCACTTTGGAAGACAGTTTGACAATTTCTTATAAAACTAAACATTCTCTTACCATACAATCCAGCAATTGTACTCCTTGGTTTTCCACAACAGAATTGAAAATCTATGTCCACACAAGAACCTTCACATGGCTATTCATAAGAGATTTATTCATAATTGTCAAAGCATGAAGAACCAGCTTTTGGATAAATAAGTTGTGGTACATCCAGACAATGAAATACTATTCAGCACTACAAAGAAATGAGCTATCAATTAATGACAAGAAACGGTAGAACCTTAAATGCTTATTACTAAGTTGAAGAAGCCAATTTGACAAATCTACATACTGTATGATCCCAACTGTGACAAGGCATTCCAACTCTGGAAAAGTCAAAACTATGGAGGCAGTGGAAAGGTCAGTGGTTACCAGGTTTTAGATGACAGGGAAGAATGAATTCACAGAGCAGAGTATTTTTAGAGCAGTGAAACTACTCTGTATAATACTATAATTGTGGATGCATGTCAGTATACACTTGTCAAAACCCATAGAATGTACTAGGAGTGTACCCTAATGAAAACTGTGGAGCTTGGGTGATAATTATGCATCAATGTAGGTTTATCAAATATACAAATGTATTACTCTGATAAAGGATGTTGATAATGGGGGAGGCTATGCATGTGTATATGGTAAACCTCTGTACCTTCTGCACGATTTCACTATGAACCTAAAACTACTCTAGAAAATAAAGTTTATTTTAAAAACAGACAAAAATGTGAAAAAAAAAATATGTGACTTGTTCTCTTTCATCTCTACACAATTCAGTTCATATAGCATTTTTTGTGTATGTGAGTGCTTGTGTTTGTGTATGTGTCTTTATATGAAATTTTTCTGTTCTATGATATTTCTCTTTTATCATCTACATTTTGTAACTCCTTTTACATGTGATCTTTAACTTACAGATTCGTGTATGATACATTCAATAAATATGTCTTTAGTTTCCCAATTTGATGTCTTATGGGTGTTTTGTGATGAGAAGAATGTTACATATGGAAGACATGCTGTGTCATTGAAGATGATGTCTTTGGTCCCCTGTAGAACCTTTGCCTCTGTTACTTCTAGATAGTTCAGCAGTCAATTAATAACTAATGGAGCTAAAGATCAATAGCAAATAAGAATAGTATTACCAGACGATTGTTAAATCAACACTATTGCTAATTTGAAATTATATTCAATGTAGGTCAAGACAGAATTTAGTAAGAAGTGATCAGAAAGGAAGTTTTAGGTTAGGTATTTAGAAGGCATTTTTTCAATAATGAAATTTAAGAAAATAAAGTAGATTTATGGGCTTCCCTGGTGGCTCAGTGGTTGAGAGTCTGCCTGCCAATGCAGGGGACACGGGTTCGAGCCCTGGTCTGGGAGGATCCCACATGCCGTGGAGCAACTAGCCCCGTGAGCCACAATTACTGAGCCTGCGCGTCTGGAGCCTGTGCTCTGCAACAAGAGAGGCCGCGATAGTGAGAGGCCCACGCACCACGATGAAGAGTGGCCCCCGCTTGCCGCAACTGGAGAAAGCCCTCACACAGAAATGAAGACCCAACACAGCCATAAATTAATTAATTAATTAATTAAATTAAAAAAAAAAGAGTTCAGAATTTAGCAAGTTCATTAAAAAAAAAAAAGTAGATTTGTAAGTGAATAGAAAACATATAAGTCTTTCCTCAGGAAAGCAGCAGTGGCTTATAATACGTATTAAAAATTAATATAAAATATTAAATTAGGCAAGTATGGCATAATAAAACATTGATTGACAGTACTAATACAAAATATTTTAAAATTAAAGGCATCATTTCCCTCCTCCATCTTTTATTTCTTTCTTTCTTTCTTCCTTTCTTCCTTTCTTTTTTTCAAACCCCTACACCATGGTCTTGCAAAGAAAGTACCTGGATGCTCTACCACAAATCTTTATGTGCATATTCCAAGTGGAACATATAAAAAAATTAAGATTAGTATACCTTGCCAATAGTATTATCTGTAAATGTAAAATATTATTTGTAAATTTATATAAACAACATTTATACTATTAGCATATTTTAAATTGATATTACATATAAATTGTTAAAGCATTATTTATTGTCTATAATTCAGCATAATAATTATGTTGAAGGCATATTTAACTATTTTCATATCTGAAGAGAAGATAATACACAAAATGAATTCTTTAAATCACTTCCTAATCTGTGATTCCATTTAAATATCACTCAATAAACTAAATTAAAAGTCAGGCCATAATCAGAATCTCCAGTTATTTTATCTTTCCCTAGGCAATGTAATTACCAATAAAACCAATCTCTTTGATTGTTTTAAATACAAATTAAAACAATATGCCTGAATATGACTACTAAAATATACTTTTAAAAATGCAACTGTAGTGTGTTAAATTAAGTAATTTAAATAATACAAAGGAATTTTTCTTTTCAACCAACAAAAAATCAGATTATAGCTAACACAGGTTGTTTAGAATCATGTTGCATTTTAATTAGCACTGTCACTATTGTTAGTGGTTACCAAAGAACTTTCTTCACTTCTTTAGCTATCACAAGCCACATTTATCATATTAAATGGCACAAAAGCTAAATCGATTTTCTTAAGTTTCCATCATCTTCTACAAGGCACAATTTAGAATGATTGATTTTTATTACATTAATTTAATATAATGGAATTAAAGTTAAATAAGCAGCCAGTATTAAAAGGGATAATTTCTAGTTGTTTTCTATTAACTTCAAATCAACCATTTTTCTCTGATTATTCAATGTAAAACTGATGAAGACATTGAAGAGATCCTTTCTCTAAGCAGACAATGAAATATAACAGTGTAAACTTGAGATATAAAAGCTAGAAAGGAGTTCTTCATAGAAAAAATTTGAGACAAACACTAGGATTTTAAAGGTTACTTTTAGGTATTGTGAATGAACCATATGTTCTCATCACCGGCATCTGTTAGTTATGGTAATCAGGTTAAGTACTTTTTCAATAAATTAAAATATTCTGTTCTAGTTCTGTGAAAAATGCCATTGGTAGTTTGATAGGGATTGCAATGAATCTGTAGCTTGCTTTGGGTAGTGTAGTCATTTTCACAATGTTGATTCTTCCAATCCAGGAACATGGTATATCTCTCCATCTGTTTGTATCATTTTTAATTTCTTTCATCAGTGTCTTACAATTTTCTGCATACAGGTTTTTTGTCTCCTTAGGTAGGTTTATTCCTAGGTATTTTATTCTCTTTCTTGCAGTGCTAAATGGGAGTGTTTCCTTAATTTCTTTTTCAGATTTTCATCATTAGTGTATAGGAATGCAAGAAATTTCTGTGCATTAATTTTGTATCCTGCTACTTTACCAAATTCATTGATTAGCTCTAGTAGGTTTCTGATAGCATCTTTAGGATTCTCTCTCTATATAGTATCATGTCGTCTACAAATAGTGACAGATTTACTTCTTTTCCAATTTGGATTCCTTTTACTTCTTCTTCTACTCTGATTGCTGTGGCTAAAACTTCCAAGACTAAATTGAATAATAGTGGTGAGAGTGGACAACCTTGCCTTGTTCCTGATCTTAGAGGAAATGGTTTCAGTTTTTCACCATGAGAATGATGTTGGCTATGGGTTTGTCATATATGACCTTTATTATGTTGAGGTAACTTCCCTCTATGCTTACTTTCTGGAGGACTTTTATCATAAATCGGTGTTGAATTTTGTCAAAAGATTTTTCTGCATCTATTGAGATGATCATAGGATTTTTCTCCTTCAATAAGTTAATATGGTGTATCACATGGAATGATTTGCGTATATTGAAGAGCCCTCGCATTCCTGGGATAAATCCCACTTGATCACGGTGTATGATCCTTTAAATGTGCTGTTGGATTCTATTTGCTAGTATTTTTTTTTTTTTTTTGCTAGTATTTTGTTGAGGATTTTTGCATCTATGTTCATCATTGATATTGGCCTGCAGTTTTCTTTTCTTTTTTGACATCTTTGCCTGGTTTTGGTATCAGGGTGATGGTGTCCTCATAGAATGAATTTGAGAGTGTTCCTCTCTCTGCTATATTTTGGAAGAGTTTGAGAAGGATAGTTGTTGTCTCTTCTCTAAATATTTGAAAGGATTTGCCTGTGAAACCATCTGGTCCTAGGCTTTTGTTTGTTGGAAGATTTTAAATCACAGTCTCAATTTCTGTGCTTGGGATTGGTCTGTTGATATTTTCTATTTCTTCCTGGTTCAGTCTCAGAATGTTGTGCTTTTCTAAGAATTTGTCCATTTCTTCCAGGTTGTCCATTTTCTTGGCATATACTTGCTTGTAGTAATCTCTTATGATCCTTTGTATTTCTGCAGTGTCAGTTGTTACTTCTCCTTTTTCATTTCTAATTCTACTGATTTGAGTCTTCTCCCTTTTTTTCTTGATGAGTCTGGCTAGTGGTTTATCAATTTTTTTTATCTTTGCAAAGAACCAGCTTTTAATTTTATTGATTTTTGCTGTTGTTTCCTTCATTTCTTTTTCATTTATTTCTGATCTGATCTTTATGATTTCTTTCCTTCTGCTAACACTGGGGGTTTTTTGTTCTTCTTTCTCTAATTGCTTTAGGTGTAAGGTTAGGTTGTTTACTTGAGATGTTTCTTGTTTCTTGAGGTAGGATTGTAGTGTTATAAACTTCCCTCTTAGAACCGCTTTAGCTGCATCCCATAGGTTTTGCATCAAGATGTTTTCATTGTCATGTGTTTCTAGGTATTTTAAAATTTCCTTTTTGTTTTCTTCGGTGACCTCTTGGTTATTTAATAGTGTATTGGTATGGAAACACACAAAAACCAAAACAGTCTTCAGAAAGAAAAATGGAGCTGGAGAAATCTGGCTCCTGGACTTCAGACTATACTACAAAGCTACAGTAATCAAGACAGTATGGTACTGGCACAAAAACAGAAATATAGATCAATGGAAAAGGATAGAAAGCCCAGATATATACCCACGCACATATGGTCACTTTATATTTGATAAAGGAGGCAATAATGTACAATGGAGAAAAGACAGCCTCTTCAACAAGTGGTGCTGGGAAAACTGGACAGGCACATGTAAAAGAATGAAATTAGAACACTTCCTAACACCATACACAAAAATAAACTCAAAGTGGACTAAATACTTAAATGTAAGGCCAGACACTTTAAAACTCTTAGAGGAAAACTTAGTCACAACACTCTATGACATAAATCGCAGCGAGATGCTTTTTGACCCACCTGCTAGAGAAATGGAAATAAAAACAAAAATAAACAAATGGGCCCTAATGAAACTTAAAAGCTTTTGCACAGCAAAGGAAACCATAAACAAGACAAAAAGACAACCCACAGAATGGGAGAAAATATTTGTGAATGAAGCAACTCACAGAGGATTAATCTCCAAAATTTACAAGCAGCTCATGCAGCTCAATATCAAAAAAACAGACAACCCAATCCAAAAATGGGCAGAAGACCTAAATAGACATTTCTCTAAAGAAGATGCACAGATTGCAAACAAACACATGAAAGGATGTTGAACATCACTAATCATTAGAGAAATGCAGATTAAACCTACAATGAGTTATCACCTCACACCAGTCAGAATGGCCATCATCAGAAAATCTACAAACAATAAATGCTGCAGAAGGTGTGGAAAAAAGGGAACCCTCTTGAATGGTTGGTGGGGATGTAACTTGATACAGCCACTGTGGAGAACAATATGGAAGTTCCTAAAAAAGTAAAATTAAAACTACCATATGACTCAGCAATCCCACTACGGGGCATATACCCTGAGAAATCCATAATTCTAAAAGAGTTACATACCACAATGTTCATTGCAGCTCTATTTACGATAGCCAAGACATAGAAGCAACCTAAGTGTCCATTGACAGATGAATGGATAAAGAAGATGTGGCACATATATACAATGGAATATTACTCAGCCACAAAAAGAAACAAAATTGAGTTATTTGTAGTGAGGTGGACGGACCTAGAGTCTGTCATACAGAGTGAAGTAAGTCAGAAAGAGAAAGACAAATACCATATGCTAACACATATATATGGAATCTAAAAAAAAAAAAAAAAGTTTCTGAAAATCCTAGGGCAGTACAGGATTAAAGATGCAGACGTAGAAAATGAACTTGAGGACACGGGGGAGGGAAGGGTAAGCTGGGACAGAATGAGAGAGTGTTATGGATATATGTATGCTATCAAATGTAAAATAGATAGCTAGTGGGAAGCAGCCACATAGCACAGGGAGATCAGCTCCGTGCTTTGTGACCAACTAGAGGGGTGGGATAGGGCAGGTGGGAGGAGGTTGCAAGAGGGAGGAGATATGGTGATATTTGTATATGTATAGCTGATTCACTTTGTTATAAAGCAGAAACTAGCACACCATTGTAAAACAATATTACTCCAATAAAGATGTTAAAAAAAAATACAATTGAAAAGAAAAATATTTTGAATTGCTTCTTTTTTAAGTAAGTGGAGACCATGCAATGAACTAAATAGAATGTGTTTTTGTTTTGCTTTGAAGATCTTGGTTAAGGATTCCTAAAATTCACCATTTATGTCTCCTGTTGAAAAAAATTTAATAATGCTCATAAACTTTGCATTTCTTAACATTTTCTAAGCTGTTCTAAGGGATGGTTAAAATGCTTATGTTTAAATACATATTTTCAGGAATTCCCTGGTGGTCCAATGGCTAGGACTCTGTGCTTCCACTTGCAGGGAGCACAGGTTCTATCCCAGGTCAGGGAAATAAGATCCTGCATGCTGCGTGGTGCAGCCAGAAACATTAAAAAAAATTTAAAAATTAAGAAAAATCCATACTTTCATTTCGAACTTTCAGCAATTAAAATAATCCTTTCAAACAACATTTACCCATGTGATTGAGCACTAAGTTATTTTGAGATTTCACACGGGTCATTCCAATTACCAGATATTCCTGGCATCATTAGTACTGCACTCTGACAGTGTAAGTAGGAAGTACACTCATTTCTCTGGCAATTGTAGGTTTACATTAACCCTGAAGCAGACCCAAAGAGTTTTTCATTGATTTTTGGAACTAATGAATTAAGTAGGTCGTATTGAATTCCCTAAAACTGATGCAAAGATTTCAGGACATTTGAAAAACTTCTTAAACAGTTAAAAATTCTAATGACTGGTAGTTTACAATCTTGCAGAATACACTCTGGCATCTGTGGATGTGCCTTAAAAAGGTTAGGAGGAGGTGGCTCAGAAATATGAAGAGGGAATGTGTTGGTTGAAGAGGTTTTCTTGTTTTATGGATAGTTTGTATTATACTATGAACTATGCTTTTTGGTTATGTGAGTTATTCTTATATTCATCAATACCAATTGTGTAGAACTAATTAACATTTAGATTGGTTAGCATCCTCAAAGTTATATTCTTGGGAAAACTATGACTTTAAAATTTGCACGCAGAAGCACCACACAATACATACGTGTGGTGAAAACAAACCTGTTTAAACTACACTTACAGGGTAAAGAAGGCAAACTTTTTTATTTGTTGCTTTACAGATTAATTATAAAACTAAATATATTTTTTATGATTATGATTTTGTATGAGTAGGAAAATATAGAAAATTGAAGTAATATTGCAGTGTGATTATTTTAAGAAAACTTTGAGAGAGAGACAACAATATAAACTCCAGGTCTTTTCACCTTTTTTGGTGCATCTGTTGTAGAAACCCTATTTCCCATAAATTTACATGTCTGCTTTTCTCCATGTTATCACCAAAGCAGCTGAGCTATAATAGAAAAACTCCATAAACCCTGTAGGTTCTATTCTAAATTCTTAACCACCTATTTCAGTCTTTCTTATTAAGATCCAGAAGTAATATATATATTCCCACCTCTTATGGTGATTTTTAAAATTTTCTTTTTAAAAAAAAAAATATTTATTTATTTTTATTTATTTATTTATGGCTGTGCTGGATCTTCGTTTCTGTGCGAGGGCTTTCTCTAGTTGCGGCAAGTGGGGGCCACTCTTCATCGCGGTGCACGGGCCTCTCACTATCACGGCCTCTCTTGTTGCGGAGCACAGGCTCCAGACGCGCAGGCTCAGTAATTGTGGCTCATGGGCCTAGTTACTCTGCGGCATGTGGGATCTTCCCAGACCAGGGCTCGAACCCGTGTCCCCTGCGTTGGCAGGCAGATTCTCAACCACTGCGCCACCAGGGAAGCCCTAAAACATTCTTAATTTTTCTTACAAGTACAGAAGTAATACATGTTTGTTGGAAAAGATAAAATGGTACAGAAACATATAAGAAATAGTAATTTAGCACTTATACCTATGCAAGATCATATAAGAATTATAAGATAGAAGGAGACACAAGCATTCATCAAAATGATCACCAAATGAATTTAGATTACAAATTATAAGTTTATTAATGAGGGTTACATAATACTATGAAACAGGTGGACTTGTCCTCATTGGAGTCGTCAGGCAAAACTTCCCCAAAGAGATGGATAGCTAGCCTAGATTTGAAAATGAGGAATTAATTAGGTGCAAAGTTCAGCATGCAAACAAGCTTTGGGGTGCAAGAAGTAACCCTTAGGAAACACTAAAAGAGACCAGTGGGGCTGGAACTGGAGGAAGAGGACCTTTGTGAAGCATCAGAATTAGTCCAGGGTCAGATGACTTTGTTTTCACCTTGGATCAGTAAGAAAAGAAGAAACCCTTCACCTGTTCTGAGTAGGGAGGGAAATATTCTGTTCTGATACAGTCATGTTGAACTCTGCCTTCTCAGCCCAGTAAGGCTGCCCTCCTCTGCTGGTGTTCTAGTCACCTTGTCATCGGACAAAGCCAACTAGATTGATATATCATCTAGCACGCTTCTCTTCATGCAAAGGTGGAATCTCCTCCAATATCTGCCTGCTTCTCCTGACTTTCCTGTGCCTTCAGTTTGTTTTTGAAATTTTCCTCTCAGATTGTATCATTTTTTACTGGCAAGAAAGTGAGTGCAATAAAAGAACATAGATATAGATAGATATAGATATAGATATATAGATATACTTATACCTATACATATATGTATATATATATATTTTTTAAGTAAATAATTTTCTCTTTTCTCTCTTTCTTTAAGGAAGACCCTTTCTCTTCTGGACCTAGTAAATAACCAGGCTCAAATTCAGATCTGATAATACATAGCAACCACCAACAATACAAAATTTTGTTTTTTCTCTTAAACATAAATTAGAAGAATGTTCTTATGCTATTTGAATCACATAAAATCAAATATTATCTGGTAATATTTCTTCAGTGAGGTTGAATACATTAATTCTTGAGGTAAGTGGAAAGGATAGGAAGTGGAATGTGAAACTAAAATAAAAACAACTCTTCAACTGATTAGAAAGCATTACTTTCCCAAGCAATAGTTCACTGTTTTTAAATTGTAAGTTTCTTTCTACTGATTTTTAAATTCCTTATTGCCCTTATTCAGTCAAATATGTAAGCATTTAAAAGTGATTTGCAAATGCATGAGTGGCTGAATGCCTTCCCTTTTCTGCTTCTGAGAGTACAGTTTGCTTCTATGTATTTCATGCTTTGTGTATATACTCAACAGACACATTTTTGGTTTATATTTAGGGATTTTCACACACTCCAGAAGAAATTTAGGGTACACCTATACAGACCACCAAACTGAAAAATCATGTTTACTTATGTTCTGGAATTCTGACCATTATTTCATGAGTATCAGTGAAAATGCAGTTTAAATGCCAGGAAAAATTACTTGTAAACCTCTATTTCTATTTTATTCAGAGTTCTCAAAAGTCTAAAGTATTTATATTTTCATCAATAATGATCTATTGCTGTAATGTCCTACCGAAGTCCCTGAGACATGAATGATTTGCTCTATTAATATCTTCTTGTTTTTGATGAAAGAGTTGTATTAGTTATCTTTGCTATGTAATAAATTATTACCAATTTTGTGGATTAAAGTAAGATTCAGATTCTTTAGGGCAGAGGATTGGCCATTGTTTGGCTGGATGATCTGCTCAGGGTTTTCACAAGGCTTCAGGAAATCAAGGTGGCAGTCAGGGCTGCAAACTCATCTGAAGCTCAGAGTTCTCTTCCAAGTTCACTGGTTATTGTCAGCTCCTTAAATTTTAAGACTGAGACCCTGAGCTTGTGGAGATCACCTATTATTCCCTGCCACATGGCCCGTTCCACAACATGGCAGTTGTTGTTTCAAGGTCCAGAGGAGTGTCTACTGTTGCTTCCTGATATTTACTACTAATGCCTCTTTTATAGGGCTTAGCTGATTATGTCACAAACACAGCCAGGGATAATTTCTCTACTGATTACCTCAAAGTCAGCTGATGAGAGATTATAATTACATCTGCAAAATCCATTTACTTTTGCCATCTAGTGTAATTTAAGCAAGGGAAAGATACGCCATTGTATTCACAGGATCCACCTACAC